>NW_026704061.1:300000-597000 GCF_958295425.1 Solea solea
ATGTTAACTTTATTTGTGAGGTTTATGTTATGCGACAGTAGAAAATTGAAAAAAATCAGAAAACAGCCGTATACTTGCTGAATGCGCACAAAAACAGACACAAATAGAAAAACACATCCAAACAGTGAAATCATTGCAAAATCAAACACTGAGGGTACAGAAGTGTATCTTATAAGATGTTAACTTTATTTGTGAGGTTTATGTTATGCGACAGTAGAAAATTGAAAAAAATCTGAAAACAGCCGTATACTTGCTGAATGTGCACAAAAACAGACACAAATAGAAAAACACATCCAAACAGTGAAATCATTGCAAAATCAAACACTGAGGTTACAGAAGTATATCTTATAAGATGTTAACTTTATTTGTGAGGTTTATGTTATGGCGAGGAGAAAATTGAAAAAAATCAGAAAACAGCCGTATACTTGCTGAATGTGCACAAAACAGACACAAATAGAAAAACACATCCAAACAGTGAAATCATTGCAAAATCAAACACTGAGGGTACAGAAGTATATCTTATAAGATGTTAACTTTATTTGTGAGGTTTATGTTTTGCGACAGTAGAAAATTGAAAAAAATCAGAAAACAGCCGTATACTTGCTGAATGTGCACAAAACAGACACAAATAGAAAAACACATCCAAACAGTGAAATCATTGCAAAATCAAACACTGAGGTTACAGAAGTATATCTTATAAGATGTTAACTTTATTTGTGAGGTTTATGTTATGGGACAGTAGAAAATTGAAAAAAATCAGAAAACAGCCGTATACTTGCTGAATGTGCACAACAAAAGACACAAATAGAAAAACACATCCAAACAGTGAAATCATTGCAAAATCAAACACTGACGGCATATAACTATATCTTATAAGATTTTAACTTTATTTGTGAGGTTTATGTTACGGGACAGTAGAAAATTGAAAAAAATCAGAAAACAGCCGTATACTTGCTGAATGTGCACAAAAACAGACACAAATAGAAAAACACATCCAAACAGTGAAATCATTGCAAAATCAAACACTGAAGGCATATAACTATATCTTATAAGATGTTAACTTTATTTATGAGGTTAATGTTACGGGACAATAGAAAATTAAAAAAAATCAGAAAACAGCCGTATACTTGCTGAATGCGCACAAAAACAGACACAAATAGAAAAACACATCCAAACAGTGAAATCATTGCAAAATCAAACACTGAGGTTACAGAAGTATATCTTATAAGATGTTAACTTTATTTGTGAGGTTTATGTTATGGGACAGTAGAAAATTTTAAAAAATCAGAAAACAGCCGTATACTTGCTGAATGCGCACAAAAACAGACACAAATAGAAAAACACATCCAAACAGTGAAATCATTGCAAAATCAAACACTGAGGATAAATAACTATATCTTATAAGATTTAAACTTTATTTGTGAGGTTTATGTTATGGGACAGTAGAAAATTGAAAAAAATCAGAAAACAGCCGTATACTTGCTGAATGTGCACAAAAACAGACACAAATAGAAAAACACATCCAAACAGTGAAATCATTGCAAAATCAAACACTGAGGTTACAGAAGTATATCTTATAAGATGTTAACTTTATTTGTGAGGTTTATGTTATGGGACAGTAGAAAATTGAAAAAAATCAGAAAACAGCCGTATACTTGCTGAATGTGCACAAAAACAGACACAAATAGAAAAACACATCCAAACAGTGAAATCATTGCAAAATCAAACACTGAAGGCATATAACTATATCTTATAAGATGTTAACTTTATTTATGAGGTTAATGTTATGGGACAATAGAAAATTGAAAAAAATCAGAAAACAGCCGTATACTTGCTGAATGCGCACAAAAACAGACACAAATAGAAAAACACATCCAAACAGTGAAATCATTGCAAAATCAAACACTGAGGTTACAGAAGTATATCTTATAAGATGTTAACTTTATTTGTGAGGTTTATGTTATGGGACAGTAGAAAATTGAAAAAAATCAGAAAACAGCCGTATACTTGCTGAATGTGCACAAAAACAGACACAAATAGAAAAACACATCCAAACAGTGAAATCATTGCAAAATCAAACACTGAAGGCATATAACTATATCTTATAAGATGTTAACTTTATTTATGAGGTTAATGTTACGGGACAATAGAAAATTAAAAAAAATCAGAAAACAGCCGTATACTTGCTGAATGCGCACAAAAACAGACACAAATAGAAAAACACATCCAAACAGTGAAATCATTGCAAAATCAAACACTGAGGTTACAGAAGTATATCTTATAAGATGTTAACTTTATTTGTGAGGTTTATGTTATGGGACAGTAGAAAATTTAAAAAAATCAGAAAACAGCCGTATACTTGCTGAATGCGCACAAAAACAGACACAAATAGAAAAACACATCCAAACAGTGAAATCATTGCAAAATCAAACACTGAGGATAAATAACTATATCTTATAAGATTTAAACTTTATTTGTGAGGTTTATGTTATGGGACAGTAGAAAATTGAAAAAAATCAGAAAACAGCCGTATACTTGCTGAATGTGCACAAAAACAGACACAAATAGAAAAACCCATCCAAACAGTGAAATCATTGCAAAATCAAACACTGAAGGCATATAACTATATCTTATAAGATTTTAACTTTATTTGTGAGGTTTATGTTACGGGACAGTAGAAAATTGAAAAAAATCAGAAAACAGCCGTATACTTGCTGAATGTGCACAAAAACAAACACAAATAGAAAAACACATCCAAACAGTGAAATCATTGCAAAATCAAACACTGAGGTTACAGAAGTATATCTTATAAGATGTTAACTTTATTTGTGAGGTTTATGTTATGGGACAGTAGAAAATTGAAAAAAATCAGAAAACAGCCGTATACTTGCTGAATGTGCACAAAAACAGACACAAATAGAAAAACCCATCCAAACAGTGAAATCATTGCAAAATCAAACACTGAAGGCATATAACTATATCTTCTAAGATTTTAACTTTATTTGTGAGGTTTATGTTACGGGACAGTAGAAAATTGAAAAAAATCAGAAAACAGCCGTATACTTGCTGAATGTGCACAAAAACAAACACAAATAGAAAAACACATCCAAACAGTGAAATCATTGCAAAATCAAACACTGAGGTTACAGAAGTATATCTTATAAGATGTTAACTTTATTTGTGAGGTTTATGTTATGGAACAGTAGAAAATTGAAAACAATCAGAAAACAGCCGTATACTTGCTTAATGTGCACAAACACAGACACACATAGAAAAACACATCCAAACAGTGAAATCATTGCAAAATCAAACACTGAAGGCATATAACTATATCTTATAAGATGTTAACTTTATTTGTGAGGTTTATGTTATGGAACAGTAGAAAATTTAAAAAAATCAGAAAACAGCCGTATACTTGCTGAATGTGCCCAAAAACAGACACAAATAGAAAAACACATCCAAACAGTGAAATCATTGCAAAATCAAACACTGAGGTTACAGAAGTATATCTTATAAGATGTTAACTTTATTTGTGAGGTTTATGTTATGGGACAGTAGAAAATTGAAAAAAATCAGAAAACAGCCGTATACTTGCTGAATGTGCACAAAAACAGACACAAATAGAAAAACACATCCAAACAGTGAAATCATTGCAAAATCAAACACTGAGGTTACAGAAGTATATCTTATAAGATGTTAACTTTATTTGTGAGGTTTATGTTATGGGACAGTAGAAAATTGAAAAAAATCAGAAAACAGCCGTATACTTGCTGAATGTGCACAAAAACAGACACAAATAGAAAAACACATCCAAACAGTGAAATCATTGCAAAATCAAACACTGAAGGCATATAACTATATCTTATAAGATGTTAACTTTATTTGTGAGGTTTATGTTATGCGACAGTAGAAAATTGAAAAAAATCAGAAAACAGCCGTATACTTGCTGAATGTGCACAAAAACAGACACAAATAGAAAAACCCATCCAAACAGTGAAATCATTGCAAAATCAAACACTGAAGGCATATAACTATATCTTATAAGATTTTAACTTTATTTGTGAGGTTTATGTTACGGGACAGTAGAAAATTGAAAAAAATCAGAAAACAGCCGTATACTTGCTGAATGTGCACAAAAACAAACACAAATAGAAAAACACATCCAAACAGTGAAATCATTGCAAAATCAAACACTGAGGTTACAGAAGTATATCTTATAAGATGTTAACTTTATTTGTGAGGTTTATGTTATGGGACAGTAGAAAATTGAAAAAAATCAGAAAACAGCCGTATACTTGCTGAATGTGCACAAAAACAGACACAAATAGAAAAACACATCCAAAGAGTGAAATCATTGCAAAATCAAACACTGAGGTTACAGAAGTATATCTTATAAGATGTTAACTTTATTTGTGAGGTTTATGTTATGGGACAGTAGAAAATTTAAAAAAATCAGAAAACAGCCGTATACTTGCTGAATGTGCACAAAAACAGACACAAATAGAAAAACACATCCAAACAGTGAAATCATTGCAAAATCAAACACTGAAGGCATATAACTATATCTTATAAGATGTTAACTTTATTTGTGAGGTTTATGTTATGCGACAGTAGAAAATTGAAAAAAATCAGAAAACAGCCGTATACTTGCTGAACGTGCACAAAGACAGACACAAATAGAAAAACACATCCAAACAGTGAAATCATTGCAAAATCAAACACTGAAGGCATATAACTATATCTTATAAGATGTTAACTTTATTTGTGAGGTTTATGTTATGGAACAGTAGAAAATTTAAAAAAATCAGAAAACAGCCGTATACTTGCTGAATGTTCCCAAAAACAGACACAAACAGAAAAACACATCCAAACAGTGAAATCATTGCAAAATCAAACACTGAGGTTACAGAAGTATATCTTATAAGATGTTAACTTTATTTGTGAGGTTTATGTTATGGGACAGTAGAAAATTGAAAAAAATCAGAAAACAGCCGTATACTTGCTGAATGTGCACAAAAACAGACACAAATAGAAAAACACATCCAAACAGTGAAATCATTGCAAAATCAAACACTGAGGTTACAGAAGTATATCTTATAAGATGTTTACTTTATTTGTGAGGTTTATGTTATGGGACAGTAGAAAATTGAAAAAAATCAGAAAACAGCCGTATACTTGCTGAATGTGCACAACAAAAGACACAAATAGAAAAACACATCAAAACAGTGAAATCATTGCAAAATCAAACACTGACGGCATATAACTATATCTTATAAGATTTTAACTTTATTTGTGAAGTTTATGTTACGGGACAGTAGAAAATTGAAAAAAATCAGAAAACAGCCGTATACTTGCTGAATGTGCACAAAAACAGACACAAATAGAAAAACACATCCAAACACTGAAATCATTGCAAAATCAAACACTGAAGGCATATAACTATATCTTATAAGATGTTAACTTTATTTATGAGGTTAATGTTACGGGACAATAGAAAATTGAAAAAAATCAGAAAACAGCCGTATACTTGCTGAATGCGCACAAAAACAGACACAAATAGAAAAACACATCCAAACAGTGAAATCATTGCAAAATCAAACACTGAGGTTAAAGAAGTATATCTTATAAGATGTTAACTTTATTTGTGAGGTTTATGTTATGGGACAGTAGAAAATTGAAAAAAATCAGAAAACAGCCGTATACTTGCTGAATGTGCACAAAAACAGACACAAATAGAAAAACACATCCAAACAGTGAAATCATTGCAAAATCAAACACTGAGGTTACAGAAGTATATCTTATAAGATGTTAACTTTATTTGTGAGGTTTATGTTATGGGACAGTAGAAAATTGAAAAAAATCAGAAAACAGCCGTATACTTGCTGAATGTGCACAAAAACAGACACAAATAGAAAAACACATCCAAACAGTGAAATCATTGCAAAATCAAACACTGAAGGCATATAACTATATCTTATAAGATGTTAACTTTATTTGTGAGGTTTATGTTATGCGACAGTAGAAAATTGAAAAAAATCAGAAAACAGCCGTATACTTGCTGAACGTGCACAAAGACAGACACAAATAGAAAAACACATCCAAACAGTGAAATCATTGCAAAATCAAACACTGAGGGCATATAACTATATCTTATAAGATGTTAACTTTATTTATGAGGTTAATGTTACGGGACAATAGAAAATTGAAAAAAATCAGAAAACAGCCGTATACTTGCTGAATGTGCACAAAAACAGACACAAATAGAAAAACACATCCAAACAGTGAAATCATTGCAAAATCAAACACTGAAGGCATATAACTATATCTTATAAGATGTTAACTTTATTTGTGAGGTTTATGTTATGGAACAGTAGAAAATTTAAAAAAATCAGAAAACAGCCGTATACTTGCTGAATGTGCCCAAAAACAGACACAAATAGAAAAACACATCCAAACAGTGAAATCATTGCAAAATCAAACACTGAGGTTACAGAAGTATATCTTATAAGATGTTAACTTTATTTGTGAGGTTTATGTTATGGGACAGTAGAAAATTGAAAAAAATCAGAAAACAGCCGTATACTTGCTGAATGTGCACAAAAACAGACACAAATAGAAAAACACATCCAAACAGTGAAATCATTGCAAAATCAAACACTGAGGTTACAGAAGTATATCTTATAAGATGTTAACTTTATTTGTGAGGTTTATGTTATGGGACAGTAGAAAATTGAAAAAAATCAGAAAACAGCCGTATACTTGCTGAATGTGCACAAAAACAGACACAAATAGAAAAACACATCCAAACAGTGAAATCATTGCAAAATCAAACACTGAAGGCATATAACTATATCTTATAAGATGTTAACTTTATTTGTGAGGTTTATGTTATGCGACAGTAGAAAATTGAAAAAAATCAGAAAACAGCCGTATACTTGCTGAATGTGCACAAAAACAGACACAAATAGAAAAACCCATCCAAACAGTGAAATCATTGCAAAATCAAACACTGAAGGCATATAACTATATCTTATAAGATTTTAACTTTATTTGTGAGGTTTATGTTACGGGACAGTAGAAAATTGAAAAAAATCAGAAAACAGCCGTATACTTGCTGAATGTGCACAAAAACAAACACAAATAGAAAAACACATCCAAACAGTGAAATCATTGCAAAATCAAACACTGAGGTTACAGAAGTATATCTTATAAGATGTTAACTTTATTTGTGAGGTTTATGTTATGGGACAGTAGAAAATTGAAAAAAATCAGAAAACAGCCGTATACTTGCTGAATGTGCACAAAAACAGACACAAATAGAAAAACACATCCAAACAGTGAAATCATTGCAAAATCAAACACTGAGGTTACAGAAGTATATCTTATAAGATGTTAACTTTATTTGTGAGGTTTATGTTATGGGACAGTAGAAAATTTAAAAAAATCAGAAAACAGCCGTATACTTGCTGAATGTGCACAAAAACAGACACAAATAGAAAAACACATCCAAACAGTGAAATCATTGCAAAATCAAACACTGAAGGCATATAACTATATCTTATAAGATGTTAACTTTATTTGTGAGGTTTATGTTATGGAACAGTAGAAAATTTAAAAAAATCAGAAAACAGCCGTATACTTGCTGAATGTGCCCAAAAACAGACACAAACAGAAAAACACATCCAAACAGTGAAATCATTGCAAAATCAAACACTGAGGTTACAGAAGTATATCTTATAAGATGTTAACTTTATTTGTGAGGTTTATGTTATGGGACAGTAGAAAATTGAAAAAAATCAGAAAACAGCCGTATACTTGCTGAATGTGCACAAAAACAGACACAAATAGAAAAACACATCCAAACAGTGAAATCATTGCAAAATCAAACACTGAGGTTACAGAAGTATATCTTATAAGATGTTTACTTTATTTGTGAGGTTTATGTTATGGGACAGTAGAAAATTGAAAAAAATCAGAAAACAGCCGTATACTTGCTGAATGTGCACAACAAAAGACACAAATAGAAAAACACATCAAAACAGTGAAATCATTGCAAAATCAAACACTGACGGCATATAACTATATCTTATAAGATTTTAACTTTATTTGTGAAGTTTATGTTACGGGACAGTAGAAAATTGAAAAAAATCAGAAAACAGCCGTATACTTGCTGAATGTGCACAAAAACAGACACAAATAGAAAAACACATCCAAACAGTGAAATCATTGCAAAATCAAACACTGAAGGCATATAACTATATCTTATAAGATGTTAACTTTATTTATGAGGTTAATGTTACGGGACAATAGAAAATTGAAAAAAATCAGAAAACAGCCGTATACTTGCTGAATGCGCACAAAAACAGACACAAATAGAAAAACACATCCAAACAGTGAAATCATTGCAAAATCAAACACTGAGGTTAAAGAAGTATATCTTATAAGATGTTAACTTTATTTGTGAGGTTTATGTTATGGGACAGTAGAAAATTGAAAAAAATCAGAAAACAGCCGTATACTTGCTGAATGTGCACAAAAACAGACACAAATAGAAAAACACATCCAAACAGTGAAATCATTGCAAAATCAAACACTGAGGTTACAGAAGTATATCTTATAAGATGTTAACTTTATTTGTGAGGTTTATGTTATGGGACAGTAGAAAATTGAAAAAAATCAGAAAACAGCCGTATACTTGCTGAATGTGCACAAAAACAGACACAAATAGAAAAACACATCCAAACAGTGAAATCATTGCAAAATCAAACACTGAAGGCATATAACTATATCTTATAAGATGTTAACTTTATTTGTGAGGTTTATGTTATGCGACAGTAGAAAATTGAAAAAAATCAGAAAACAGCCGTATACTTGCTGAACGTGCACAAAGACAGACACAAATAGAAAAACACATCCAAACAGTGAAATCATTGCAAAATCAAACACTGAGGGCATATAACTATATCTTATAAGATGTTAACTTTATTTATGAGGTTAATGTTACGGGACAATAGAAAATTGAAAAAAATCAGAAAACAGCCGTATACTTGCTGAATGCGCACAAAAACAGACACAAATAGAAAAACACATCCAAACAGTGAAATCATTGCAAAATCAAACACTGAAGGCATATAACTATATCTTATAAGATGTTAACTTTATTTGTGAGGTTTATGTTACTGGCGAGTAGAAAATTGAAAAAAATCAGAAAACAGCCGTATACTTGCTGAATGCGCACAAAAACAGACACAAATAGAAAAACACATCCAAACAGTGAAATCATTGCAAAATCAAACACTGAGGTTACAGAAGTATATCTTATAAGATGTTAACTTTATTTGTGAGGTTTATGTTATGGGACAGTAGAAAATTGAAAAAAATCAGAAAACAGCCGTATACTTGCTGAATGCGCACAAAAACAGACACAAATAGAAAAACACATCCAAACAGTGAAATCATTGCAAAATCAAACACTGAAGGCATATAACTATATCTTATAAGATGTTAACTTTATTTGTGAGGTTTATGTTATGGAACAGTAGAAAATTGAAAAAAATCAGAAAACAGCCGTATACTTGCTGAATGTGCCCAAAAACAGACACAAACAGAAAAACACATCCAAACAGTGAAATCATTGCAAAATCAAACACTGAGGTTACAGAAGTATATCTTATAAGATGTTAACTTTATTTGTGAGGTTTATGTTATGGGACAGTAGAAAATTGAAAAAAATCAGAAAACAGCCGTATACTTGCTGAATGTGCACAAAAACAGACACAAATAGAAAAACACATCCAAACAGTGAAATCATTGCAAAATCAAACACTGAGGTTACAGAAGTATATCTTATAAGATGTTTACTTTATTTGTGAGGTTTATGTTATGGGACAGTAGAAAATTGAAAAAAATCAGAAAACAGCCGTATACTTGCTGAATGTGCACAACAAAAGACACAAATAGAAAAACACATCAAAACAGTGAAATCATTGCAAAATCAAACACTGACGGCATATAACTATATCTTATAAGATTTTAACTTTATTTGTGAAGTTTATGTTACGGGACAGTAGAAAATTGAAAAAAATCAGAAAACAGCCGTATACTTGCTGAATGTGCACAAAAACAGACACAAATAGAAAAACACATCCAAACAGTGAAATCATTGCAAAATCAAACACTGAAGGCATATAACTATATCTTATAAGATGTTAACTTTATTTATGAGGTTAATGTTACGGGACAATAGAAAATTGAAAAAAATCAGAAAACAGCCGTATACTTGCTGAATGCGCACAAAAACAGACACAAATAGAAAAACACATCCAAACAGTGAAATCATTGCAAAATCAAACACTGAGGTTAAAGAAGTATATCTTATAAGATGTTAACTTTATTTGTGAGGTTTATGTTATGGGACAGTAGAAAATTGAAAAAAATCAGAAAACAGCCGTATACTTGCTGAATGTGCACAAAAACAGACACAAATAGAAAAACACATCCAAACAGTGAAATCATTGCAAAATCAAACACTGAGGTTACAGAAGTATATCTTATAAGATGTTAACTTTATTTGTGAGGTTTATGTTATGGGACAGTAGAAAATTGAAAAAAATCAGAAAACAGCCGTATACTTGCTGAATGTGCACAAAAACAGACACAAATAGAAAAACACATCCAAACAGTGAAATCATTGCAAAATCAAACACTGAAGGCATATAACTATATCTTATAAGATGTTAACTTTATTTGTGAGGTTTATGTTATGCGACAGTAGAAAATTGAAAAAAATCAGAAAACAGCCGTATACTTGCTGAACGTGCACAAAGACAGACACAAATAGAAAAACACATCCAAACAGTGAAATCATTGCAAAATCAAACACTGAGGGCATATAACTATATCTTATAAGATGTTAACTTTATTTATGAGGTTAATGTTACGGGACAATAGAAAATTGAAAAAAATCAGAAAACAGCCGTATACTTGCTGAATGCGCACAAAAACAGACACAAATAGAAAAACACATCCAAACAGTGAAATCATTGCAAAATCAAACACTGAAGGCATATAACTATATCTTATAAGATGTTAACTTTATTTGTGAGGTTTATGTTACTGGCGAGTAGAAAATTGAAAAAAATCAGAAAACAGCCGTATACTTGCTGAATGCGCACAAAAACAGACACAAATAGAAAAACACATCCAAACAGTGAAATCATTGCAAAATCAAACACTGAGGTTACAGAAGTATATCTTATAAGATGTTAACTTTATTTGTGAGGTTTATGTTATGGGACAGTAGAAAATTGAAAAAAATCAGAAAACAGCCGTATACTTGCTGAATGCGCACAAAAACAGACACAAATAGAAAAACACATCCAAACAGTGAAATCATTGCAAAATCAAACACTGAGGATAAATAACTATATCTTATAAGATTTAAACTTTATTTGTGAGGTTTATGTTATGGGACAGTAGAAAATTGAAAAAAATCAGAAAACAGCCGTATACTTGCTGAATGTGCACAAAAACAGACACAAATAGAAAAACACATCCAAACAGTGAAATCATTGCAAAATCAAACACTGAGGTTACAGAAGTATATCTTATAAGATGTTAACTTTATTTGTGAGGTTTATGTTATGGGACAGTAGAAAATTGAAAAAAATCAGAAAACAGCCGTATACTTGCTGAATGTGCACAAAAACAGACACAAATAGAAAAACACATCCAAACAGTGAAATCATTGCAAAATCAAACACTGAGGTTACAGAAGTATATCTTACAAGATGTTTACTTTATTTGTGAGGCTTATGTTATGGGACAGTAGAAAATTGAAAAAAATCAGAAAACAGCCGTATACTTGCTGAATGTGCACAACAAAAGACACAAATAGAAAAACACATCCAAACAGTGAAATCATTGCAAAATCAAACACTGACGGCATATAACTATATCTTATAAGATTTTAACTTTATTTGTGAGGTTTATGTTACGGGACAGTAGAAAATTGAAAAAAAATCAGAAAACAGCCGTATACTTGCTGAATGTGCACAAAAACAGACACAAATAGAAAAACACATCCAAACAGTGAAATCATTGCAAAATCAAACACTGAAGGCATATAACTATATCTTATAAGATTTTAACTTTATTTGTGAGGTTTATGTTATGGGACAGTAGAAAATTGAAAAAAATCAGAAAACAGCCGTATACTTGCTGAATGTGCACAAAAACAGACACAAATAGAAAAACACATCCAAACAGTGAAATCATTGCAAAATCAAACACTGAAGGCATATAACTATATCTTATAAGATTTTAACTTCATTTGTGAGGTTTATGTTATGGGACAGTAGAAAATTGAAAAAAATCAGAAAACAGCCGTATACTTGCTGAATGTGCACAAAAACAGACACAAATAGAAAAACACATCCAAACAGTGAAATCATTGCAAAATCAAACACTGAGGTTACAGAAGTATATCTTATAAGATGTTAACTTTATTTGTGAGGTTTATGTTATGGAACAGTAGAAAATTGAAAAAAATCAGAAAACAGCCGTATACTTGCTGAATGTGCACAAACACAGACACACATAGAAAAACACATCCAAACAGTGAAATCATTGCAAAATCAAAAACTGAAGGCATATAACTATATCTTATAAGATGTTAACTTTATTTGTGAGGTTTATGTTATGGGACAGTAGAAAATTGAAAAAAATCAGAAAACAGCCGTATACTTGCTGAATGCGCACAAAAACAGACACAAATAGAAAAACACATCCAAACAGTGAAATCATTGCAAAATCAAACACTGAGGTTAAAGAAGTATATCTTATAAGATGTTAACTTTATTTGTGAGGTTTATGTTATGGGACAGTAGAAAATTGAAAAAAATCAGAAAACAGCCGTATACTTGCTGAATGTGCACAAAAACAGACACAAATAGAAAAACACATCCAAACAGTGAAATCATTGCAAAATCAAACACTGAGGTTACAGAAGTATATCTTATAAGATGTTAACTTTATTTGTGAGGTTTATGTTATGGGACAGTAGAAAATTGAAAAAAATCAGAAAACAGCCGTATACTTGCTGAATGTGCACAAAAACAGACACAAATAGAAAAACACATCCAAACAGTGAAATCATTGCAAAATCAAACACTGAGGTTACAGAAGTATATCTTACAAGATGTTTACTTTATTTGTGAGGCTTATGTTATGGGACAGTAGAAAATTGAAAAAAATCAGAAAACAGCCGTATACTTGCTGAATGTGCACAACAAAAGACACAAATAGAAAAACACATCCAAACAGTGAAATCATTGCAAAATCAAACACTGACAGCATATAACTATATCTTATAAGATTTTAACTTTATTTTTGAGGTTTATGTTACGGGACAGTAGAAAATTGAAAAAAATCAGAAAACAGCCGTATACTTGCTGAATGTGCACAAAAACAGACACAAATAGAAAAACACATCCAAACAGTGAAATCATTGCAAAATCAAACACTGAAGGCATATAACTATATCTTATAAGATTTTAACTTTATTTGTGAAGTTTATGTTTCGGGACAGTAGAAAATTGAAAAAAATCAGAAAACAGCCGTATACTTGCTGAATGTGCACAAAAACAGACACAAATAGAAAAACACATCCAAACAGTGAAATCATTGCAAAATCAAACACTGAAGGCATATAACTATATCTTATAAGATGTTAACTTTATTTATGAGGTTAATGTTACGGGACAATAGAAAATTGAAAAAAATCAGAAAACAGCTGTATACTTGCTGAATGCGCACAAAAACAGACACAAATAGAAAAACACATCCAAACAGTGAAATCATTGCAAAATCAAACACTGAGGTTAAAGAAGTATATCTTATAAGATGTTAACTTTATTTGTGAGGTTTATGTTATGGGACAGTAGAAAATTGAAAAAAATCAGAAAACAGCCGTATACTTGCTGAATGTGCACAAAAACAGACACAAATAGAAAAACACATCCAAACAGTGAAATCATTGCAAAATCAAACACTGAGGTTACAGAAGTATATCTTATAAGATGTTAACTTTATTTGTGAGGTTTATGTTATGGGACAGTAGAAAATTGAAAAAAATCAGAAAACAGCCGTATACTTGCTGAATGTGCACAAAAACAGACACAAATAGAAAAACACATCCAAACAGTGAAATCATTGCAAAATCAAACACTGAAGGCATATAACTATATCTTATAAGTTGTTAACTTTATTTGTGAGGTTTATGTTATGCGACAGTAGAAAATTGAAAAAAATCAGAAAACAGCCGTATACTTGCTGAACGTGCACAAAGACAGACACAAATAGAAAAACACATCCAAACAGTGAAATCATTGCAAAATCAAACACTGAGGGCATATAACTATATCTTATAAGATGTTAACTTTATTTATGAGGTTAATGTTACGGGACAATAGAAAATTGAAAAAAATCAGAAAACAGCCGTATACTTGCTGAATGCGCACAAAAACAGACACAAATAGAAAAACACATCCAAACAGTGAAATCATTGCAAAATCAAACACTGAAGGCATATAACTATATCTTATAAGATGTTAACTTTATTTGTGAGGTTTATGTTACTGGCGAGTAGAAAATTGAAAAAAATCAGAAAACAGCCGTATACTTGCTGAATGCGCACAAAAACAGACACAAATAGAAAAACACATCCAAACAGTGAAATCATTGCAAAATCAAACACTGAGGTTACAGAAGTATATCTTATAAGATGTTAACTTTATTTGTGAGGTTTATGTTATGGGACAGTAGAAAATTGAAAAAAATCAGAAAACAGCCGTATACTTGCTGAATGCGCACAAAAACAGACACAAATAGAAAAACACATCCAAACAGTGAAATCATTGCAAAATCAAACACTGAAGGCATATAACTATATCTTATAAGATGTTAACTTTATTTGTGAGGTTTATGTTATGGAACAGTAGAAAATTGAAAAAAATCAGAAAACAGCCGTATACTTGCTGAATGTGCCCAAAAACAGACACAAACAGAAAAACACATCCAAACAGTGAAATCATTGCAAAATCAAACACTGAGGTTACAGAAGTATATCTTATAAGATGTTAACTTTATTTGTGAGGTTTATGTTATGGGACAGTAGAAAATTGAAAAAAATCAGAAAACAGCCGTATACTTGCTGAATGTGCACAAAAACAGACACAAATAGAAAAACACATCCAAACTGTGAAATCATTGCAAAATCAAACACTGAGGTTACAGAAGTATATCTTATAAGATGTTTACTTTATTTGTGAGGTTTATGTTATGGGACAGTAGAAAATTGAAAAAAATCAGAAAACAGCCGTATACTTGCTGAATGTGCACAACAAAAGACACAAATAGAAAAACACATCAAAACAGTGAAATCATTGCAAAATCAAACACTGAGGTTACAGAAGTATATCTTATAAGATGTTAACTTTATTTGTGAGGTTTATGTTATGGGACAGTAGAAAATTGAAAAAAATCAGAAAACAGCCGTATACTTGCTGAATGTGCACAAAAACAGACACAAATAGAAAAACACATCCAAACAGTGAAATCATTGCAAAATCAAACACTGAGGTTACAGAAGTATATCTTACAAGATGTTTACTTTATTTGTGAGGCTTATGTTATGGGACAGTAGAAAATTGAAAAAAATCAGAAAACAGCCGTATACTTGCTGAATGTGCACAACAAAAGACACAAATAGAAAAACACATCCAAACAGTGAAATCATTGCAAAATCAAACACTGACGGCATATAACTATATCTTATAAGATTTTAACTTTATTTGTGAGGTTTATGTTACGGGACAGTAGAAAATTGAAAAAAAATCAGAAAACAGCCGTATACTTGCTGAATGTGCACAAAAACAGACACAAATAGAAAAACACATCCAAACAGTGAAATCATTGCAAAATCAAACACTGAAGGCATATAACTATATCTTATAAGATGTTAACTTTATTTGTGAGGTTTATGTTATGGAACAGTAGAAAATTGAAAAAAATCAGAAAACAGCCGTATACTTGCTGAATGTGCCCAAAAACAGACACAAACAGAAAAACACATCCAAACAGTGAAATCATTGCAAAATCAAACACTGAGGTTACAGAAGTATATCTTATAAGATGTTAACTTTATTTGTGAGGTTTATGTTATGGGACAGTAGAAAATTGAAAAAAATCAGAAAACAGCCGTATACTTGCTGAATGTGCACAAAAACAGACACAAATAGAAAAACACATCCAAACAGTGAAATCATTGCAAAATCAAACACTGAGGTTACAGAAGTATATCTTATAAGATGTTTACTTTATTTGTGAGGTTTATGTTATGGGACAGTAGAAAATTGAAAAAAATCAGAAAACAGCCGTATACTTGCTGAATGTGCACAACAAAAGACACAAATAGAAAAACACATCAAAACAGTGAAATCATTGCAAAATCAAACACTGACGGCATATAACTATATCTTATAAGATTTTAACTTTATTTGTGAAGTTTATGTTACGGGACAGTAGAAAATTGAAAAAAATCAGAAAACAGCCGTATACTTGCTGAATGTGCACAAAAACAGACACAAATAGAAAAACACATCCAAACAGTGAAATCATTGCAAAATCAAACACTGAAGGCATATAACTATATCTTATAAGATGTTAACTTTATTTATGAGGTTAATGTTACGGGACAATAGAAAATTGAAAAAAATCAGAAAACAGCCGTATACTTGCTGAATGCGCACAAAAACAGACACAAATAGAAAAACACATCCAAACAGTGAAATCATTGCAAAATCAAACACTGAGGTTAAAGAAGTATATCTTATAAGATGTTAACTTTATTTGTGAGGTTTATGTTATGGGACAGTAGAAAATTGAAAAAAATCAGAAAACAGCCGTATACTTGCTGAATGTGCACAAAAACAGACACAAATAGAAAAACACATCCAAACAGTGAAATCATTGCAAAATCAAACACTGAGGTTACAGAAGTATATCTTATAAGATGTTAACTTTATTTGTGAGGTTTATGTTATGGGACAGTAGAAAATTGAAAAAAATCAGAAAACAGCCGTATACTTGCTGAATGTGCACAAAAACAGACACAAATAGAAAAACACATCCAAACAGTGAAATCATTGCAAAATCAAACACTGAAGGCATATAACTATATCTTATAAGATGTTAACTTTATTTGTGAGGTTTATGTTATGCGACAGTAGAAAATTGAAAAAAATCAGAAAACAGCCGTATACTTGCTGAACGTGCACAAAGACAGACACAAATAGAAAAACACATCCAAACAGTGAAATCATTGCAAAATCAAACACTGAGGGCATATAACTATATCTTATAAGATGTTAACTTTATTTATGAGGTTAATGTTACGGGACAATAGAAAATTGAAAAAAATCAGAAAACAGCCGTATACTTGCTGAATGCGCACAAAAACAGACACAAATAGAAAAACACATCCAAACAGTGAAATCATTGCAAAATCAAACACTGAAGGCATATAACTATATCTTATAAGATGTTAACTTTATTTGTGAGGTTTATGTTACTGGCGAGTAGAAAATTGAAAAAAATCAGAAAACAGCCGTATACTTGCTGAATGCGCACAAAAACAGACACAAATAGAAAAACACATCCAAACAGTGAAATCATTGCAAAATCAAACACTGAGGTTACAGAAGTATATCTTATAAGATGTTAACTTTATTTGTGAGGTTTATGTTATGGGACAGTAGAAAATTGAAAAAAATCAGAAAACAGCCGTATACTTGCTGAATGCGCACAAAAACAGACACAAATAGAAAAACACATCCAAACAGTGAAATCATTGCAAAATCAAACACTGAGGATAAATAACTATATCTTCTAAGATTTAAACTTTATTTGTGAGGTTTATGTTATGGGACAGTAGAAAATTGAAAAAAATCAGAAAACAGCCGTATACTTGCTGAATGTGCACAAAAACAGACACAAATAGAAAAACACATCCAAACAGTGAAATCATTGCAAAATCAAACACTGAGGTTAAAGAAGTATATCTTATAAGATGTTAACTTTATTTGTGAGGTTTATGTTATGGGACAGTAGAAAATTGAAAAAAATCAGAAAACAGCCGTATACTTGCTGAATGTGCACAAAAACAGACACAAATAGAAAAACACATCCAAACAGTGAAATCATTGCAAAATCAAACACTGAGGTTACAGAAGTATATCTTACAAGATGTTTACTTTATTTGTGAGGCTTATGTTATGGGACAGTAGAAAATTGAAAAAAATCAGAAAACAGCCGTATACTTGCTGAATGTGCACAACAAAAGACACAAATAGAAAAACACATCCAAACAGTGAAATCATTGCAAAATCAAACACTGACGGCATATAACTATATCTTATAAGATTTTAACTTTATTTGTGAGGTTTATGTTACGGGACAGTAGAAAATTGAAAAAAAATCAGAAAACAGCCGTATACTTGCTGAATGTGCACAAAAACAGACACAAATAGAAAAACACATCCAAACAGTGAAATCATTGCAAAATCAAACACTGAAGGCATATAACTATATCTTATAAGATTTTAACTTTATTTGTGAGGTTTATGTTATGGGACAGTAGAAAATTGAAAAAAATCAGAAAACAGCCGTATACTTGCTGAATGTGCACAAAAACAGACACAAATAGAAAAACACATCCAAACAGTGAAATCATTGCAAAATCAAACACTGAAGGCATATAACTATATCTTATAAGATTTTAACTTCATTTGTGAGGTTTATGTTATGGGACAGTAGAAAATTGAAAAAAATCAGAAAACAGCCGTATACTTGCTGAATGTGCACAAAAACAGACACAAATAGAAAAACACATCCAAACAGTGAAATCATTGCAAAATCAAACACTGAGGTTACAGAAGTATATCTTATAAGATGTTAACTTTATTTGTGAGGTTTATGTTATGGAACAGTAGAAAATTGAAAAAAATCAGAAAACAGCCGTATACTTGCTGAATGTGCACAAACACAGACACACATAGAAAAACACATCCAAACAGTGAAATCATTGCAAAATCAAACACTGAAGGCATATAACTATATCTTATAAGATGTTAACTTTATTTGTGAGGTTTATGTTATGGGACAGTAGAAAATTGAAAAAAATCAGAAAACAGCCGTATACTTGCTGAATGCGCACAAAAACAGACACAAATAGAAAAACACATCCAAACAGTGAAATCATTGCAAAATCAAACACTGAGGTTAAAGAAGTATATCTTATAAGATGTTAACTTTATTTGTGAGGTTTATGTTATGGGACAGTAGAAAATTGAAAAAAATCAGAAAACAGCCGTATACTTGCTGAATGTGCACAAAAACAGACACAAATAGAAAAACACATCCAAACAGTGAAATCATTGCAAAATCAAACACTGAGGTTACAGAAGTATATCTTATAAGATGTTAACTTTATTTGTGAGGTTTATGTTATGGGACAGTAGAAAATTGAAAAAAATCAGAAAACAGCCGTATACTTGCTGAATGTGCACAAAAACAGACACAAATAGAAAAACACATCCAAACAGTGAAATCATTGCAAAATCAAACACTGAGGTTACAGAAGTATATCTTACAAGATGTTTACTTTATTTGTGAGGCTTATGTTATGGGACAGTAGAAAATTGAAAAAAATCAGAAAACAGCCGTATACTTGCTGAATGTGCACAACAAAAGACACAAATAGAAAAACACATCCAAACAGTGAAATCATTGCAAAATCAAACACTGACAGCATATAACTATATCTTATAAGATTTTAACTTTATTTTTGAGGTTTATGTTACGGGACAGTAGAAAATTGAAAAAAATCAGAAAACAGCCGTATACTTGCTGAATGTGCACAACAAAAGACACAAATAGAAAAACACATCAAAACAGTGAAATCATTGCAAAATCAAACACTGACGGCATATAACTATATCTTATAAGATTTTAACTTTATTTGTGAAGTTTATGTTACGGGACAGTAGAAAATTGAAAAAAATCAGAAAACAGCCGTATACTTGCTGAATGTGCACAAAAACAGACACAAATAGAAAAACACATCCAAACAGTGAAATCATTGCAAAATCAAACACTGAAGGCATATAACTATATCTTATAAGATGTTAACTTTATTTATGAGGTTAATGTTACGGGACAATAGAAAATTGAAAAAAATCAGAAAACAGCCGTATACTTGCTGAATGCGCACAAAAACAGACACAAATAGAAAAACACATCCAAACAGTGAAATCATTGCAAAATCAAACACTGAGGTTAAAGAAGTATATCTTATAAGATGTTAACTTTATTTGTGAGGTTTATGTTATGGGACAGTAGAAAATTGAAAAAAATCAGAAAACAGCCGTATACTTGCTGAATGTGCACAAAAACAGACACAAATAGAAAAACACATCCAAACAGTGAAATCATTGCAAAATCAAACACTGAGGTTACAGAAGTATATCTTATAAGATGTTAACTTTATTTGTGAGGTTTATGTTATGGGACAGTAGAAAATTGAAAAAAATCAGAAAACAGCCGTATACTTGCTGAATGTGCACAAAAACAGACACAAATAGAAAAACACATCCAAACAGTGAAATCATTGCAAAATCAAACACTGAAGGCATATAACTATATCTTATAAGATGTTAACTTTATTTGTGAGGTTTATGTTATGCGACAGTAGAAAATTGAAAAAAATCAGAAAACAGCCGTATACTTGCTGAACGTGCACAAAGACAGACACAAATAGAAAAACACATCCAAACAGTGAAATCATTGCAAAATCAAACACTGAGGGCATATAACTATATCTTATAAGATGTTAACTTTATTTATGAGGTTAATGTTACGGGACAATAGAAAATTGAAAAAAATCAGAAAACAGCCGTATACTTGCTGAATGCGCACAAAAACAGACACAAATAGAAAAACACATCCAAACAGTGAAATCATTGCAAAATCAAACACTGAAGGCATATAACTATATCTTATAAGATGTTAACTTTATTTGTGAGGTTTATGTTACTGGCGAGTAGAAAATTGAAAAAAATCAGAAAACAGCCGTATACTTGCTGAATGCGCACAAAAACAGACACAAATAGAAAAACACATCCAAACAGTGAAATCATTGCAAAATCAAACACTGAGGTTACAGAAGTATATCTTATAAGATGTTAACTTTATTTGTGAGGTTTATGTTATGGGACAGTAGAAAATTGAAAAAAATCAGAAAACAGCCGTATACTTGCTGAATGCGCACAAAAACAGACACAAATAGAAAAACACATCCAAACAGTGAAATCATTGCAAAATCAAACACTGAGGATAAATAACTATATCTTATAAGATTTAAACTTTATTTGTGAGGTTTATGTTATGGGACAGTAGAAAATTGAAAAAAATCAGAAAACAGCCGTATACTTGCTGAATGTGCACAAAAACAGACACAAATAGAAAAACACATCCAAACAGTGAAATCATTGCAAAATCAAACACTGAGGTTACAGAAGTATATCTTATAAGATGTTAACTTTATTTGTGAGGTTTATGTTATGGGACAGTAGAAAATTGAAAAAAATCAGAAAACAGCCGTATACTTGCTGAATGTGCACAAAAACAGACACAAATAGAAAAACACATCCAAACAGTGAAATCATTGCAAAATCAAACACTGAGGTTACAGAAGTATATCTTACAAGATGTTTACTTTATTTGTGAGGCTTATGTTATGGGACAGTAGAAAATTGAAAAAAATCAGAAAACAGCCGTATACTTGCTGAATGTGCACAACAAAAGACACAAATAGAAAAACACATCCAAACAGTGAAATCATTGCAAAATCAAACACTGACGGCATATAACTATATCTTATAAGATTTTAACTTTATTTGTGAGGTTTATGTTACGGGACAGTAGAAAATTGAAAAAAATCAGAAAACAGCCGTATACTTGCTGAATTTGCACAAAAACAGACACAAATAGAAAAACACATCCAAACAGTGAAATCATTGCAAAATCAAACACTGAAGGCATATAACTATATCTTATAAGATTTTAACTTTATTTGTGAGGTTTATGTTATGGGACAGTAGAAAATTGAAAAAAATCAGAAAACAGCCGTATACTTGCTGAATGTGCACAAAAACAGACACAAATAGAAAAACACATCCAAACAGTGAAATCATTGCAAAATCAAACACTGAAGGCATATAACTATATCTTATAAGATTTTAACTTCATTTGTGAGGTTTATGTTATGGGACAGTAGAAAATTGAAAAAAATCAGAAAACAGCCGTATACTTGCTGAATGTGCACAAAAACAGACACAAATAGAAAAACACATCCAAACAGTGAAATCATTGCAAAATCAAACACTGAGGTTACAGAAGTATATCTTATAAGATGTTAACTTTATTTGTGAGGTTTATGTTATGGAACAGTAGAAAATTGAAAAAAATCAGAAAACAGCCGTATACTTGCTGAATGTGCACAAACACAGACACACATAGAAAAACACATCCAAACAGTGAAATCATTGCAAAATCAAACACTGAAGGCATATAACTATATCTTATAAGATGTTAACTTTATTTGTGAGGTTTATGTTATGGGACAGTAGAAAATTGAAAAAAATCAGAAAACAGCCGTATACTTGCTGAATGCGCACAAAAACAGACACAAATAGAAAAACACATCCAAACAGTGAAATCATTGCAAAATCAAACACTGAGGTTAAAGAAGTATATCTTATAAGATGTTAACTTTATTTGTGAGGTTTATGTTATGGGACAGTAGAAAATTGAAAAAAATCAGAAAACAGCCGTATACTTGCTGAATGTGCACAAAAACAGACACAAATAGAAAAACACATCCAAACAGTGAAATCATTGCAAAATCAAACACTGAGGTTACAGAAGTATATCTTATAAGATGTTAACTTTATTTGTGAGGTTTATGTTATGGGACAGTAGAAAATTGAAAAAAATCAGAAAACAGCCGTATACTTGCTGAATGTGCACAAAAACAGACACAAATAGAAAAACACATCCAAACAGTGAAATCATTGCAAAATCAAACACTGAGGTTACAGAAGTATATCTTACAAGATGTTTACTTTATTTGTGAGGCTTATGTTATGGGACAGTAGAAAATTGAAAAAAATCAGAAAACAGCCGTATACTTGCTGAATGTGCACAACAAAAGACACAAATAGAAAAACACATCCAAACAGTGAAATCATTGCAAAATCAAACACTGACAGCATATAACTATATCTTATAAGATTTTAACTTTATTTTTGAGGTTTATGTTACGGGACAGTAGAAAATTGAAAAAAATCAGAAAACAGCCGTATACTTGCTGAATGTGCACAAAAACAGACACAAATAGAAAAACACATCCAAACAGTGAAATCATTGCAAAATCAAACACTGAAGGCATATAACTATATCTTATAAGATTTTAACTTTATTTGTGAGGTTTATGTTATGGGACAGTAGAAAATTGAAAAAAATCAGAAAACAGCCGTATACTTGCTGAATGTGCACAAAAACAGACACAAATAGAAAAACACATCCAAACAGTGAAATCATTGCAAAATCAAACACTGAAGGCATATAACTATATCTTATAAGATTTTAACTTTATTTGTGAGGTTTATGTTATGGGACAGTAGAAAATTGAAAAAAATCAGAAAACAGCCGTATACTTGCTGAATGTGCACAAAAACAGACACAAATAGAAAAACACATCCAAACAGTGAAATCATTGCAAAATCAAACACTGAAGGCATATAACTATATCTTATAAGATTTTAACTTCATTTGTGAGGTTTATGTTATGGGACAGTAGAAAATTGAAAAAAATCAGAAAACAGCCGTATACTTGCTGAATGTGCACAAAAACAGACACAAATAGAAAAACACATCCAAACAGTGAAATCATTGCAAAATCAAACACTGAGGTTACAGAAGTATATCTTATAAGATGTTAACTTTATTTGTGAGGTTTATGTTATGGAACAGTAGAAAATTGAAAAAAATCAGAAAACAGCCGTATACTTGCTGAATGTGCACAAACACAGACACACATAGAAAAACACATCCAAACAGTGAAATCATTGCAAAATCAAACACTGAAGGCATATAACTATATCTTATAAGATGTTAACTTTATTTGTGAGGTTTATGTTATGGGACAGTAGAAAATTGAAAAAAATCAGAAAACAGCCGTATACTTGCTGAATGCGCACAAAAACAGACACAAATAGAAAAACACATCCAAACAGTGAAATCATTGCAAAATCAAACACTGAGGTTAAAGAAGTATATCTTATAAGATGTTAACTTTATTTGTGAGGTTTATGTTATGGGACAGTAGAAAATTGAAAAAAATCAGAAAACAGCCGTATACTTGCTGAATGTGCACAAAAACAGACACAAATAGAAAAACACATCCAAACAGTGAAATCATTGCAAAATCAAACACTGAGGTTACAGAAGTATATCTTATAAGATGTTAACTTTATTTGTGAGGTTTATGTTATGGGACAGTAGAAAATTGAAAAAAATCAGAAAACAGCCGTATACTTGCTGAATGTGCACAAAAACAGACACAAATAGAAAAACACATCCAAACAGTGAAATCATTGCAAAATCAAACACTGAGGTTACAGAAGTATATCTTACAAGATGTTTACTTTATTTGTGAGGCTTATGTTATGGGACAGTAGAAAATTGAAAAAAATCAGAAAACAGCCGTATACTTGCTGAATGTGCACAACAAAAGACACAAATAGAAAAACACATCCAAACAGTGAAATCATTGCAAAATCAAACACTGACAGCATATAACTATATCTTATAAGATTTTAACTTTATTTTTGAGGTTTATGTTACGGGACAGTAGAAAATTGAAAAAAATCAGAAAACAGCCGTATACTTGCTGAATGTGCACAAAAACAGACACAAATAGAAAAACACATCCAAACAGTGAAATCATTGCAAAATCAAACACTGAGGTTACAGAAGTATATCTTACAAGATGTTTACTTTATTTGTGAGGCTTATGTTATGGGACAGTAGAAAATTGAAAAAAATCAGAAAACAGCCGTATACTTGCTGAATGTGCACAACAAAAGACACAAATAGAAAAACACATCCAAATAGTGAAATCATTGCAAAATCAAACACTGACGGCATATAACTATATCTTATAAGATTTTAACTTTATTTGTGAGGTTTATGTTACGGGACAGTAGAAAATTGAAAAAAATCAGAAAACAGCCGTATACTTGCTGAATGTGCACAAAAACAGACACAAATAGAAAAACACATCCAAACAGTGAAATCATTGCAAAATCAAACACTGAAGGCATATAACTATATCTTATAAGATTTTAACTTTATTTGTGAGGTTTATGTTATGGGACGGTAGAAAATTGAAAAAAATCAGAAAACAGCCGTATACTTGCTGAATGTGCACAAAAACAGACACAAATAGAAAAACACATCCAAACAGTGAAATCATTGCAAAATCAAACACTGAAGGCATATAACTATATCTTATAAGATTTTAACTTCATTTGTGAGGTTTATGTTATGGGACAGTAGAAAATTGAAAAAAATCAGAAAACAGCCGTATACTTGCTGAATGTGCACAAAAACAGACACAAATAGAAAAACACATCCAAACAGTGAAATCATTGCAAAATCAAACACTGAGGTTACAGAAGTATATCTTATAAGATGTTAACTTTATTTGTGAGGTTTATGTTATGGAACAGTAGAAAATTGAAAAAAATCAGAAAACAGCCGTATACTTGCTGAATGTGCACAAACACAGACACACATAGAAAAACACATCCAAACAGTGAAATCATTGCAAAATCAAACACTGAAGGCATATAACTATATCTTATAAGATGTTAACTTTATTTGTGAGGTTTATGTTATGGGACAGTAGAAAATTGAAAAAAATCAGAAAACAGCCGTATACTTGCTGAATGCGCACAAAAACAGACACAAATAGAAAAACACATCCAAACAGTGAAATCATTGCAAAATCAAACACTGAGGTTACAGAAGTATATCTTATAAGATGTTAACTTTATTTGTGAGGTTTATGTTATGGGACAGTAGAAAATTGAAAAAAATCAGAAAACAGCCGTATACTTGCTGAATGTGCACAAAAACAGACACAAATAGAAAAACACATCCAAACAGTGAAATCATTGCAAAATCAAACACTGAGGTTACAGAAGTATATCTTATAAGATGTTAACTTTATTTGTGAGGTTTATGTTATGGGACAGTAGAAAATTGAAAAAAATCAGAAAACAGCCGTATACTTGCTGAATGTGCACAAAAACAGACACAAATAGAAAAACACATCCAAACAGTGAAATCATTGCAAAATCAAACACTGAAGGCATATAACTATATCTTATAAGATGTTAACTTTATTTGTGAGGTTTATGTTATGCGACAGTAGAAAATTGAAAAAAATCAGAAAACAGCCGTATACTTGCTGAACGTGCACAAAGACAGACACAAATAGAAAAACACATCCAAACAGTGAAATCATTGCAAAATCAAACACTGAGGGCATATAACTATATCTTATAAGATGTTAACTTTATTTATGAGGTTAATGTTACGGGACAATAGAAAATTGAAAAAAATCAGAAAACAGCCGTATACTTGCTGAATGCGCACAAAAACAGACACAAATAGAAAAACACATCCAAACAGTGAAATCATTGCAAAATCAAACACTGAGGTTACAGAAGTATATCTTATAAGATGTTAACTTTATTTGTGAGGTTTATGTTATGGGACAGTAGAAAATTGAAAAAAATCAGAAAACAGCCGTATACTTGCTGAATGTGCACAAAAACAGACACAAATAGAAAAACACATCCAAACAGTGAAATCATTGCAAAATCAAACACTGAGGTTACAGAAGTATATCTTATAAGATGTTAACTTTATTTGTGAGGTTTATGTTATGGGACAGTAGAAAATTGAAAAAAATCAGAAAACAGCCGTATACTTGCTGAATGTGCACAAAAACAGACACAAATAGAAAAACACATCCAAACAGTGAAATCATTGCAAAATCAAACACTGAAGGCATATAACTATATCTTATAAGATGTTAACTTTATTTGTGAGGTTTATGTTATGCGACAGTAGAAAATTGAAAAAAATCAGAAAACAGCCGTATACTTGCTGAACGTGCACAAAGACAGACACAAATAGAAAAACACATCCAAACAGTGAAATCATTGCAAAATCAAACACTGAGGGCATATAACTATATCTTATAAGATGTTAACTTTATTTATGAGGTTAATGTTACGGGACAATAGAAAATTGAAAAAAATCAGAAAACAGCCGTATACTTGCTGAATGCGCACAAAAACAGACACAAATAGAAAAACACATCCAAACAGTGAAATCATTGCAAAATCAAACACTGAGGTTACAGAAGTATATCTTATAAGATGTTAACTTTATTTGTGAGGTTTATGTTATGGGACAGTAGAAAATTGAAAAAAATCAGAAAACAGCCGTATACTTGCTGAATGTGCACAAAAACAGACACAAATAGAAAAACACATCCAAACAGTGAAATCATTGCAAAATCAAACACTGAGGTTACAGAAGTATATCTTATAAGATGTTAACTTTATTTGTGAGGTTTATGTCATGGGACAGTAGAAAATTGAAAAAAATCAGAAAACAGCCGTATACTTGCTGAATGTGCACAAAAACAGACACAAATAGAAAAACACATCCAAACAGTGAAATCATTGCAAAATCAAACACTGAAGGCATATAACTATATCTTATAAGATGTTAACTTTATTTGTGAGGTTTATGTTATGCGACAGTAGAAAATTGAAAAAAATCAGAAAACAGCCGTATACTTGCTGAACGTGCACAAAGACAGACACAAATAGAAAAACACATCCAAACAGTGAAATCATTGCAAAATCAAACACTGAGGGCATATAACTATATCTTATAAGATGTTAACTTTATTTATGAGGTTAATGTTACGGGACAATAGAAAATTGAAAAAAATCAGAAAACAGCCGTATACTTGCTGAATGCGCACAAAAACAGACACAAATAGAAAAACACATCCAAACAGTGAAATCATTGCAAAATCAAACACTGAAGGCATATAACTATATCTTATAAGATGTTAACTTTATTTGTGAGGTTTATGTTACTGGCGAGTAGAAAATTGAAAAAAATCAGAAAACAGCCGTATACTTGCTGAATGCGCACAAAAACAGACACAAATAGAAAAACACATCCAAACAGTGAAATCATTGCAAAATCAAACACTGAGGTTACAGAAGTATATCTTATAAGATGTTAACTTTATTTGTGAGGTTTATGTTATGGAACAGTAGAAAATTTAAAAGAATCAGAAAACAGCCGTATACTTGCTGAATGTGCCCAAAAACAGACACAAATAGAAAAACACATCCAAACAGTGAAATCATTGCAAAATCAAACACTGAGGTTACAGAAGTATATCTTATAAGATGTTAACTTTATTTGTGAGGTTTATGTTATGGGACAGTAGAAAATTGAAAAAAATCAGAAAACAGCCGTATACTTGCTGAATGTGCACAAAAACAGACACAAATAGAAAAACACATCCAAACAGTGAAATCATTGCAAAATCAAACACTGAGGTTACAGAAGTATATCTTATAAGATGTTAACTTTATTTGTGAGGTTTATGTTATGGGACAGTAGAAAATTGAAAAAAATCAGAAAACAGCCGTATACTTGCTGAATGTGCACAAAAACAGACACAAATAGAAAAACACATCCAAACAGTGAAATCATTGCAAAATCAAACACTGAAGGCATATAACTATATCTTATAAGATGTTAACTTTATTTGTGAGGTTTATGTTATGCGACAGTAGAAAATTGAAAAAAATCAGAAAACAGCCGTATACTTGCTGAACGTGCACAAAGACAGACACAAATAGAAAAACACATCCAAACAGTGAAATCATTGCAAAATCAAACACTGAGGGCATATAACTATATCTTATAAGATGTTAACTTTATTTATGAGGTTAATGTTACGGGACAATAGAAAATTGAAAAAAATCAGAAAACAGCCGTATACTTGCTGAATGCGCACAAAAACAGACACAAATAGAAAAACACATCCAAACAGTGAAATCATTGCAAAATCAAACACTGAGGTTACAGAAGTATATCTTATAAGATGTTAACTTTATTTGTGAGGTTTATGTTATGGGACAGTAGAAAATTGAAAAAAATCAGAAAACAGCCATATACTTGCTGAATGCGCACAAAAACAGACACAAATAGAAAAACCCATCCAAACAGTGAAATCATTGCAAAATCAAACACTGAGGTTACAGAAGTATATCTTATAAGATGTTAACTTTATTTGTGAGGTTTATGTTATGGGACAGTAGAAAATTGAAAAAAATCAGAAAACAGCCGTATACTTGCTGAATGTGCACAAAAACAGACACAAATAGAAAAACACATCCAAACAGTGAAATCATTGCAAAATCAAACACTGAAGGCATATAACTATATCTTATAAGATGTTAACTTTATTTGTGAGGTTTATGTTATGCGACAGTAGAAAATTGAAAAAAATCAGAAAACAGCCGTATACTTGCTGAACGTGCACAAAGACAGACACAAATAGAAAAACACATCCAAACAGTGAAATCATTGCAAAATCAAACACTGAGGGCATATAACTATATCTTATAAGATGTTAACTTTATTTATGAGGTTAATGTTACGGGACAATAGAAAATTGAAAAAAATCAGAAAACAGCCGTATACTTGCTGAACGTGCACAAAGACAGACACAAATAGAAAAACACATCCAAACAGTGAAATCATTGCAAAATCAAACACTGAGGGCATATAACTATATCTTATAAGATGTTAACTTTATTTATGAGGTTAATGTTACGGGACAATAGAAAATTGAAAAAAATCAGAAAACAGCCGTATACTTGCTGAATGCGCACAAAAACAGACACAAATAGAAAAACACATCCAAACAGTGAAATCATTGCAAAATCAAACACTGAAGGCATATAACTATATCTTATAAGATGTTAACTTTATTTGTGAGGTTTATGTTACTGGCGAGTAGAAAATTGAAAAAAATCAGAAAACAGCCGTATACTTGCTGAATGCGCTCAAAAACAGACACAAATAGAAAAACACATCCAAACAGTGAAATCATTGCAAAATCAAACACTGAGGTTACAGAAGTATATCTTATAAGATGTTAACTTTATTTGTGAGGTTTATGTTATGGGACAGTAGAAAATTGAAAAAAATCAGAAAACAGCCGTATACTTGCTGAATGCGCACAAAAACAGACACAAATAGAAAAACACATCCAAACAGTGAAATCATTGCAAAATCAAACACTGAGGTTACAGAAGTATATCTTATAAGATGTTAACTTTATTTGTGAGGTTTATGTTATGGGACAGTAGAAAATTGAAAAAATCAGAAAACAGCCGTATACTTGCTGAATGTGCACAAAAACAGACACAAATAGAAAAACACATCCAAACAGTGAAATCATTGCAAAATCAAACACTGAAGGCATATAACTATATCTTATAAGATTTTAACTTTATTTGTGAGGTTTATGTTATGGGACAGTAGAAAATTGAAAAAAATCAGAAAACAGCCGTATACTTGCTGAATGTGCACAAAAACAGACACAAATAGAAAAACACATCCAAACAGTGAAATCATTGCAAAATCAAACACTGAGGTTACAGAAGTATATCTTATAAGATGTTAACTTTATTTGTGAGGTTTATGTTATGGGACAGTAGAAAATTGAAAAAAATCAGAAAACAGCCGTATACTTGCTGAATGTGCACAAAAACAGACACAAATAGAAAAACCCATCCAAACAGGGAAATCATTGCAAAATCAAACACTGAAGGCATATAACTATATCTTATAAGATGTTAACTTTATTTGTGAGGTTTATGTTATGGAACAGTAGAAAATTTAAAAAAATCAGAAAACAGCCGTATACTTGCTGAATGTGCCCAAAAACAGACACAAATAGAAAAACACATCCAAACAGTGAAATCATTGCAAAATCAAACACTGAGGTTACAGAAGTATATCTTATAAGATGTTAACTTTATTTGTGAGGTTTATGTTATGGGACAGTAGAAAATTGAAAAAAATCAGAAAACAGCCGTATACTTGCTGAATGTGCACAAAAACAGACACAAATAGAAAAACACATCCAAACAGTGAAATCATTGCAAAATCAAACACTGAGGTTACAGAAGTATATCTTATAAGATGTTAACTTTATTTGTGAGGTTTATGTTATGGGACAGTAGAAAATTGAAAAAAATCAGAAAACAGCCGTATACTTGCTGAATGTGCACAAAAACAGACACAAATAGAAAAACACATCCAAACAGTGAAATCATTGCAAAATCAAACACTGAAGGCATATAACTATATCTTATAAGATGTTAACTTTATTTGTGAGGTTTATGTTATGCGACAGTAGAAAATTGAAAAAAATCAGAAAACAGCCGTATACTTGCTGAACGTGCACAAAGACAGACACAAATAGAAAAACACATCCAAACAGTGAAATCATTGCAAAATCAAACACTGAGGGCATATAACTATATCTTATAAGATGTTAACTTTATTTATGAGGTTAATGTTACGGGACAATAGAAAATTGAAAAAAATCAGAAAACAGCCGTATACTTGCTGAATGCGCACAAAAACAGACACAAATAGAAAAACACATCCAAACAGTGAAATCATTGCAAAATCAAACACTGAGGTTACAGAAGTATATCTTATAAGATGTTAACTTTATTTGTGAGGTTTATGTTATGGGACAGTAGAAAATTGAAAAAAATCAGAAAACAGCCGTATACTTGCTGAATGTGCACAAAAACAGACACAAATAGAAAAACACATCCAAACAGTGAAATCATTGCAAAATCAAACACTGAAGGCATATAACTATATCTTATAAGATTTTAACTTTATTTGTGAGGTTTATGTTACTGGCGAGTAGTAAATTGAAAAAAATCAGAAAACAGCCGTATACTTGCTGAATGCGCACAAAAACAGACACAAATAGAAAAACACATCCAAACAGTGAAATCATTGCAAAATCAAACACTGAGGTTACAGAAGTATATCTTATAAGATGTTAACTTTATTTGTGAGGTTTATGTTATGGGACAGTAGAAAATTGAAAAAAATCAGAAAACAGCCGTATACTTGCTGAATGTGCACAAAAACAGACACAAATAGAAAAACACATCCAAACAGTGAAATCATTGCAAAATCAAACACTGAGGTTACAGAAGTATATCTTATAAGATGTTAACTTTATTTGTGAGGTTTATGTTATGGGACAGTAGAAAATTGAAAAAAATCAGAAAACAGCCGTATACTTGCTGAATGTGCACAAAAACAGACACAAATAGAAAAACACATCCAAACAGTGAAATCATTGCAAAATCAAACACTGAAGGCATATAACTATACACAGAAGGTTACAGAAGTATATCTTATAAGATGTTAACTTTATTTGTGAGGTTTATGTTATGGGACAGTAGAAAATTGAAAAAAATCAGAAAACAGCTGTATACTTGCTGAACGTGCACAAAGACATACACAAATAGAAAAACACATCCAAACAGTGAAATCATTGCAAAATCAAACACTGAAGGCATATAACTATATCTTATAAGATGTTAACTTTATTTATGAGGTTAATTTTACGGGACAATAGAAAATTGAAAAAAATCAGAAAACAGCCGTATACTTGCTGAATGCGCACAAAAACAGACACAAATAGAAAAACACATCCAAACAGTGAAATCATTGCAAAATCAAACACTGAGGTTACAGAAGTATATCTTATAAGATGTTAACTTTATTTGTGAGGTTTATGTTATGGAACAGTAGAAAATTGAAAAAAATCAGAAAACAGCCGTATACTTGCTGAATGTGCACAAAAACAGACACAAATAGAAAAACACATCCAAACAGTGAAATCATTGCAAAATCAAACACTGAGGTTACAGAAGTATATCTTATAAGATGTTAACTTTATTTGTGAGGTTTATGTTATGGAACAGTAGAAAATTGAAAAAAATCAGAAAACAGCCGTATACTTGCTGAATGTGCACAAAAACAGACACAAATAGAAAAACACATCCAAACAGTGAAATCATTGCAAAATCAAACACTGAAGGCATATAACTATATCTTATAAGATGTTAACTTTATTTGTGAGGTTTATGTTATGGAACAGTAGAAAATTTAAAAAAATCAGAAAACAGCCGTATACTTGCTGAATGTGCCCAAAAACAGACACAAATAGAAAAACACATCCAAACAGTGAAATCATTGCAAAATCAAACACTGAGGTTACAGAAGTATATCTTATAAGATGTTAACTTTATTTGTGAGGTTTATGTTATGGGACAGTAGAAAATTGAAAAAAATCAGAAAACAGCCGTATACTCACTGAATGTGCACAAAAACAGACACAAATAGAAAAACACATCCAAACAGTGAAATCATTGCAAAATCAAACACTGAGGTTACAGAAGTATATCTTATAAGATGTTAACTTTATTTGTGAGGTTTATGTTATGGGACAGTAGAAAATTGAAAAAAATCAGAAAACAGCCGTATACTTGCTGAATGTGCACAAAAACAGACACAAATAGAAAAACACATCCAAACAGTGAAATCATTGCAAAATCAAACACTGAGGTTACAGAAGTATATCTTATAAGATGTTAACTTTATTTGTGAGGTTTATGTTATGGGACAGTAGAAAATTGAAAAAAATCAGAAAACAGCCGTATACTCACTGAATGTGCACAAAAACAGACACAAATAGAAAAACACATCCAAACAGTGAAATCATTTCCAAAATCAAACACTGAGGTTACAGAAGTATATCTTATAAGATGTTAACTTTATTTGTGAGGTTTATGTTATGGGACAGTAGAAAATTGAAAAAAATCAGAAAACAGCCGTATACTTGCTGAATGTGCACAAAAACAGACACAAATAGAAAAACACATCCAAACAGTGAAATCATTGCAAAATCAAACACTGAAGGCGTATAACTATATCTTATAAGATGTTAACTTTATTTGTGAGGTTTATGTTATGCGACAGTAGAAAATTGAAAAAAATCAGAAAACAGCCGTATACTTGCTGAACGTGCACAAAGACAGACACAAATAGAAAAACACATCCAAACAGTGAAATCATTGCAAAATCAAACACTGAAGGCATATAACTATATCTTATAAGATTTTAACTTTATTTGTGAGGTTTATGTTATGCGACAGTAGAAAATTGAAAAAAATCAGAAAACAGCCGTATACTTGCTGAACGTGCACAAAGACAGACACAAATAGAAAAACACATCCAAACAGTGAAATCATTGCAAAATCAAACACTGAAGGCATATAACTATATCTTATAAGATGTTAACTTTATTTGTGAGGTTTATGTTATGGGACAGTAGAAAATTGAAAAAAATCAGAAAACAGCCGTATACTTGCTGAATGTGCACAAAAACAGACACAAATAGAAAAACACATCCAAACAGTGAAATCATTGCAAAATCAAACACTGAGGTTACAGAAGTATATCTTATAAGATGTTAACTTTATTTGTGAGGTTTATGTTATGGGACAGTAGAAAATTGAAAAAAATCAGAAAACAGCTGTATACTTGCTGAACGTGCACAAAGACAGACACAAATAGAAAAACACATCCAAACAGTGAAATCATTGCAAAATCAAACACTGAAGGCATATAACTATATCTTATAAGATGTTAACTTTATTTATGAGGTTAATTCTACGGGACAATAGAAAATTGAAAAAAATCAGAAAACAGCTGTATACTTGCTGAATGCGCACAAAAACAGACACAAATAGAAAAACACATCCAAACAGTGAAATCATTGCAAAATCAAACACTGAGGTTACAGAAGTATATCTTATAAGATGTTAACTTTATTTGTGAGGTTTATGTTATGGAACAGTAGAAAATTGAAAAAAATCAGAAAACAGCCGTATACTTGCTGAATGTGCACAAAAACAGACACAAATAGAAAAACACATCCAAACAGTGAAATCATTGCGAAATCAAACACTGAGGATAAATAACTATATCTTATAAGATGTTAACTTTATTTGTGAGGTTTATGTTATGGGACAGTAGAAAATTGAAAAAAATCAGAAAACAGCCGTATACTCACTGAATGTGCACAAAAACAGACACAAATAGAAAAACACATCCAAACAGTGAAATCATTGCAAAATCAAACACTGAGGTTACAGAAGTATATCTTATAAGATGTTAACTTTATTTGTGAGGTTTATGTTATGGGACAGTAGAAAATTGAAAAAAATCAGAAAACAGCCGTATACTTGCTGAATGTGCACAAAAACAGACACAAATAGAAAAACACATCCAAACAGTGAAATCATTGCAAAATCAAACACTGAAGGCATATAACTATATCTTATAAGATGTTAACTTTATTTGTGAGGTTTATGTTATGCGACAGTAGAAAATTGAAAAAAATCAGAAAACAGCCGTATACTTGCTGAACGTGCACAAAGACAGACACAAATAGAAAAACACATCCAAACAGTGAAATCATTGCAAAATCAAACACTGAAGGCATATAACTATATCTTATAAGATTTTAACTTTATTTGTGAGGTTTATGTTATGCGACAGTAGAAAATTGAAAAAAATCAGAAAACAGCCGTATACTTGCTGAACGTGCACAAAGACAGACACAAATAGAAAAACACATCCAAACAGTGAAATCATTGCAAAATCAAACACTGAAGGCATATAACTATATCTTATAAGATGTTAACTTTATTTGTGAGGTTTATGTTATGGGACAGTAGAAAATTGAAAAAAATCAGAAAACAGCCGTATACTCACTGAATGTGCACAAAAACAGACACAAATAGAAAAACACATCCAAACAGTGAAATCATTGCAAAATCAAACACTGAGGTTACAGAAGTATATCTTATAAGATGTTAACTTTATTTGTGAGGTTTATGTTATGGGACAGTAGAAAATTGAAAAAAATCAGAAAACAGCCGTATACTTGCTGAATGTGCACAAAAACAGACACAAATAGAAAAACACATCCAAACAGTGAAATCATTGCAAAATCAAACACTGAAGGCATATAACTATATCTTATAAGATGTTAACTTTTTTGTGAGGTTTATGTTATGCGACAGTAGAAAATTGAAAAAAATCAGAAAACAGCCGTATACTTGCTGAACGTGCACAAAGACAGACACAAATAGAAAAACACATCCAAACAGTGAAATCATTGCAAAATCAAACACTGAAGGCATATAACTATATCTTATAAGATTTTAACTTTATTTGTGAGGTTTATGTTATGCGACAGTAGAAAATTGAAAAAAATCAGAAAACAGCCGTATACTTGCTGAACGTGCACAAAGACAGACACAAATAGAAAAACACATCCAAACAGTGAAATCATTGCAAAATCAAACACTGAAGGCATATAACTATATCTTATAAGATGTTAACTTTATTTATGAGGTTAATGTTACGGGACAATAGAAAATTGAAAAAAATCAGAAAACAGCCGTATACTTGCTGAATGCGCACAAAAACAGACACAAATAGAAAAACACATCCAAACAGTGAAATCATTGCAAAATCAAACACTGAGGTTACAGAAGTATATCTTATAAGATGTTAACTTTATTTGTGAGGTTTATGTTATGGGACATTAGAAAATTGAAAAAAATCAGAAAACAGCCGTATACTTGCTGAATGCGCACAAAAACAGACACAAATAGAAAAACACATCCAAACAGTGAAGTCATTGCAAAATCAAACACTGAAGGCATATAACTATATCTTATAAGATGTTAACTTTATTTGTGAGGTTTATGTTATGGAACAGTAGAAAATTTAAAAAAATCAGAAAACAGCCGTATACTTGCTGAATGTGCCCAAAAACAGACACAAATAGAAAAACACATCCAAACAGTGAAATCATTGCAAAATCAAACACTGAGGTTACAGAAGTATATCTTATAAGATGTTAACTTTATTTGTGAGGTTTATGTTATGGGACAGTAGAAAATTGAAAAAAATCAGAAAACAGCCGTATACTTGCTGAATGTGCACAAAAACAGACACAAATAGAAAAACACATCCAAACAGTGAAATCATTGCAAAATCAAACACTGAGGTTACAGAAGTATATCTTATAAGATGTTAACTTTATTTGTGAGGTTTATGTTATGGGACAGTAGAAAATTGAAAAAAATCAGAAAACAGCCGTATACTTGCTGAATGTGCACAAAAACAGACACAAATAGAAAAACACATCCAAACAGTGAAATCATTGCAAAATCAAACACTGAAGGCATATAACTATATCTTATAAGATGTTAACTTTATTTGTGAGGTTTATGTTATGCGACAGTAGAAAATTGAAAAAAATCAGAAAACAGCCGTATACTTGCTGAACGTGCACAAAGACAGACACAAATAGAAAAACACATCCAAACAGTGAAATCATTGCAAAATCAAACACTGAGGGCATATAACTATATCTTATAAGATGTTAACTTTATTTATGAGGTTAATGTTACGGGACAATAGAAAATTGAAAAAAATCAGAAAACAGCCGTATACTTGCTGAATGCGCACAAAAACAGACACAAATAGAAAAACACATCCAAACAGTGAAATCATTGCAAAATCAAACACTGAGGTTACAGAAGTATATCTTATAAGATGTTAACTTTATTTGTGAGGTTTATGTTATGGGACAGTAGAAAATTGAAAAAAATCAGAAAACAGCCGTATACTTGCTGAATGCGCACAAAAACAGACACAAATAGAAAAACACATCCAAACAGTGAAATCATTGCAAAATCAAACACTGAAGGCATATAACTATATCTTATAAGATGTTAACTTTATTTGTGAGGTTTATGTTATGGAACAGTAGAAAATTTAAAAAAATCAGAAAACAGCCGTATACTTGCTGAATGTGCCCAAAAACAGACACAAATAGAAAAACACATCCAAACAGTGAAATCATTGCAAAATCAAACACTGAGGTTACAGAAGTATATCTTATAAGATGTTAACTTTATTTGTGAGGTTTATGTTATGGGACAGTAGAAAATTGAAAAAAATCAGAAAACAGCCGTATACTTGCTGAATGTGCACAAAAACAGACACAAATAGAAAAACACATCCAAACAGTGAAATCATTGCAAAATCAAACACTGAGGTTACAGAAGTATATCTTATAAGATGTTTACTTTATTTGTGAGGTTTATGTTATGGGACAGTAGAAAATTGAAAAAAATCAGAAAACAGCCGTATACTTGCTGAATGTGCACAACAAAAGACACAAATAGAAAAACACATCCAAACAGTGAAATCATTGCAAAATCAAACACTGACGGCATATAACTATATCTTATAAGATTTTAACTTTATTTGTGAGGTTTATGTTACGGGACAGTAGAAAATTGAAAAAAATCAGAAAACAGCCGTATACTTGCTGAATGTGCACAAAAACAGACACAAATAGAAAAACACATCCAAACAGTGAAATCATTGCAAAATCAAACACTGAAGGCATATAACTATATCTTATAAGATGTTAACTTTATTTGTGAGGTTTATGTTATGGGACAGTAGAAAATTTTAAAAAATCAGAAAACAGCCGTATACTTGCTGAATGCGCACAAAAACAGACACAAATAGAAAAACACATCCAAACAGTGAAATCATTGCAAAATCAAACACTGAGGATAAATAACTATATCTTATAAGATTTAAACTTTATTTGTGAGGTTTATGTTATGGGACAGTAGAAAATTGAAAAAAATCAGAAAACAGCCGTATACTTGCTGAATGTGCACAAAAACAGACACAAATAGAAAAACACATCCAAACAGTGAAATCATTGCAAAATCAAACACTGAGGTTACAGAAGTATATCTTATTAGATGTTAACTTTATTTGTGAGGTTTATGTTATGGGACAGTAGAAAATTGAAAAAAATCAGAAAACAGCCGTATACTTGCTGAATGTGCACAAAAACAGACACAAATAGAAAAACACATCCAAACAGTGAAATCATTGCAAAATCAAACACTGAAGGCATATAACTATATCTTATAAGATTTTAACTTTATTTGTGAGGTTTATGTTACGGGACAGTAGAAAATTGAAAAAAATCAGAAAACAGCCGTATACTTGCTGAATGTGCACAAAAACAAACACAAATAGAAAAACACATCCAAACAGTGAAATCATTGCAAAATCAAACACTGAGGTTACAGAAGTATATCTTATAAGATGTTAACTTTATTTGTGAGGTTTATGTTATGGGACAGTAGAAAATTGAAAAAAATCAGAAAACAGCCGTATACTTGCTGAATGTGCACAAAAACAGACACAAATAGAAAAACCCATCCAAACAGTGAAATCATTGCAAAATCAAACACTGAAGGCATATAACTATATCTTATAAGATTTTAACTTTATTTGTGAGGTTTATGTTACGGGACAGTAGAAAATTGAAAAAAATCAGAAAACAGCCGTATACTTGCTGAATGTGCACAAAAACAAACACAAATAGAAAAACACATCCAAACAGTGAAATCATTGCAAAATCAAACACTGAGGTTACAGAAGTATATCTTATAAGATGTTAACTTTATTTGTGAGGTTTATGTTATGCGACAGTAGAAAATTGAAAAAAATCAGAAAACAGCCGTATACTTGCTGAACGTGCACAAAGACAGACACAAATAGAAAAACACATCCAAACAGTGAAATCATTGCAAAATCAAACACTGAGGGCATATAACTATATCTTATAAGATGTTAACTTTATTTGTGAGGTTTATGTTATGGAACAGTAGAAAATTTAAAAAAATCAGAAAACAGCCGTATACTTGCTGAATGTGCCCAAAAACAGACACAAATAGAAAAACACATCCAAACAGTGAAATCATTGCAAAATCAAACACTGAGGTTACAGAAGTATATCTTATAAGATGTTAACTTTATTTGTGAGGTTTATGTTATGGGACAGTAGAAAATTGAAAAAAATCAGAAAACAGCCGTATACTTGCTGAATGTGCACAAAAACAGACACAAATAGAAAAACACATCCAAACAGTGAAATCATTGCAAAATCAAACACTGAAGGCATATAACTATATCTTATAAGATGTTAACTTTATTTGTGAGGTTTATGTTATGGGACAGTAGAAAATTGAAAAAAATCAGAAAATATCCGTATACTTGCTGAATGTGCACAAAACAGACACAAATAGAAAAACACATCCAAACAGTGAATCATTGCAAAATCAAACACTGAGGGTACAGAAGTATATCTTATAAGATGTTAACTGTATTTATGAGGTTTATGTTACGGGACAGTAGAAAATTGAAAAAAATCAGAAAATAGCCGTATACTTGCTGAATGCGGACAAAAACAGACACAAATAGAAAAACACATCCAAACAGTGAAATCATTGCAAAATCAAAAACTGAGGGTACAGAAGTATATCTGATAAGATGTTAACTTTATTTGTGAGGTTTTATGTTATGTGACAGTAGAAAATTGAAAAAAATCAGAAAACAGCCGTATACTTGCTGAATGTGCACAACAAAAGACACAAATAGAAAAACACATCCAAACAGTGAAATCATTGCTAAATCAAACACTGAAGGCATATAACTATATCTTATAAGATGTTAACTTTATTTGTGAGGTTTATGTTATGGGACAGTAGAAAATTGATAAAAATCAGAAAACAGCCGTATACTTGCTGAATGTGCACAAAACAGACACAAATAGAAAAACACATCCAAACAGTGAAATCATTGCAAAATCAAACACTGACGGCATATAACTATATCTTATAAGATGTTAACTTTATTTGTGAGGTTTATGTTTTGCGACAGTAGAAAATTGAAAAAAATCAGAAAACAGCCGTATACTTGCTGAATGTGCACAAAACAGACACAAATAGAAAAACACATCCAAACAGTGAAATCATTGCAAAATCAAACACTGACGGCATATAACTATATCTTATAAGATGTTAACTTTATTTGTGAGGTTTATGTTTTGCGACAGTAGAAAATTGAAAAAAATCAGAAAACAGCCGTATACTTGCTGAATGTGCACAAAACAGACACAAATAGAAAAACACATCCAAACAGTGAAATCATTGCAAAATCAAACACTGAGGGTACAGAAGTATATCTTATAAGATGTTAACTTTATTTGTGAGGTTTATGTTATGGGACAGTAGAAAATTGATAAAAATCAGAAAACAGCCGTATACTTGCTGAATGTGCACAAAACAGACACAAATAGAAAAACACATCCAAACAGTGAAATCATTGCAAAATCAAACACTGAGGGTACAGAAGTATATCTTATAAGATGTTAACTTTATTTGTGAGGTTTATGTCATGCGACAGTAGAAAATTGAAAAAAATCAGAAAACAGCCGTATACTTGCTGAATGTGCACAAAAACAGACACAAATAGAAAAACACATCCAAACAGTGAAATCATTGCAAAATCAAACACTGAAGGCATATAACTATATCTTAAAAGATTTTAACTTTATTTGTGAGGTTCATGTTATGGGACAGTAGAAAATTGAAAAAAATCAGAAAACAGCCGTATACTTGCTGAATGTGCACAAAACAGACACAAATAGAAAAACACATCCAAACAGTGAAATCATTGCAAAATCAAACACTGACGGCATATAACTATATCTTATAAGATGTTAGCTTTATTTATCAGGTTTATGTTACGGGACAATAGAAAATTGAAAAAAATCAGAAAACAGCCGTATACTTGCTGAATGCGCACAAAAACAGACACAAATAGAGAAACACATCCAAACAGTGAAATCATTGCAAAATCAAACACTGAAGGCATATAACTATATCTTATAAGATGTTAACTTTATTTGTGAGGTTTATGTTATGCGACAGTAGAAAATTGAAAAAAATCAGAAAATAGCCGTATACTTGCTGAATGTGCACAACAAAAGACACAAATAGAAAAACACATCCAAACAGTGAAATCATTGCAAAATCAAACACTGAAGGCAAATAACTATATCTTATAAGATGTTAACTTTATTTGTGAGGTTTATGTTATGGGACAGTAGAAAATTGAAAAAAATCAGAAAACAGCCGTATACTTGCTGAATGTGCACAAAAACAGACACAAATAGAAAAACACATCCAAACAGTGAAATCATTGCAAAATCAAACACTGACGGCATATAACTATATCTTAAAAGATTTTAACTTTATTTGTGAGGTTAATGTTACGGGACAGTAGAAAATTGAAAAAAATCAGAAAACAGCCGTATACTTGCTGAATGCGCACAAAAACAGACACAAATAGAAAAACACATCCAAACAGTGAAATCATTGCAAAATCAAACACTGAGGTTACAGAAGTATATCTTATAAGATGTTAACCTTATTTGTGAGGTTTATATTATGCGACAGTAGAAAATTGAAAAAAATCAGAAAACAGCCGTATACTTGCTGAATGTGCACAAAAACAGACACAAATAGAAAAACACATCCAAACAGTGAAATCATTGCAAAATCAAACACTGACGGCATATAACTATATCTTATAAGATTTTAACTTTATTTGTGAGGTTTATGTTATGGGACAGTAGAAAATTGAAAAAAATCAGAAAACATCCGTATACTTGATGAATGTGGACAAAAACAGACACAAATAGAAAAACACATCCAAACAGTGAAATCATTGCAAAATCAAACACTGAAGGCATATAACTATATCTTAAAAGATTTTAACTTTATTTGTGAGGTTCATGTTATGGGACAGTAGAAAATTGAAAAAAATCAGAAAACAGCCGTATACTTGCTGAATGTGCACAAAACAGACACAAATAGAAAAACACATCCAAACAGTGAAATCATTGCAAAATCAAACACTGACGGCATATAACTATATCTTATAAGATGTTAGCTTTATTTATCAGGTTTATGTTACGGGACAATAGAAAATTGAAAAAAATCAGAAAACAGCCGTATACTTGCTGAATGCGCACAAAAACAGACACAAATAGAGAAACACATCCAAACAGTGAAATCATTGCAAAATCAAACACTGAAGGCATATAACTATATCTTATAAGATGTTAACTTTATTTGTGAGGTTTATGTTATGCGACAGTAGAAAATTGAAAAAAATCAGAAAATAGCCGTATACTTGCTGAATGTGCACAACAAAAGACACAAATAGAAAAACACATCCAAACAGTGAAATCATTGCAAAATCAAACACTGAAGGCAAATAACTATATCTTATAAGATGTTAACTTTATTTGTGAGGTTAATGTTACGGGACAGTAGAAAATTGAAAAAATTCAGAAAACAGCCGTATACTTGCTGAATGCGCACAAAAACAGACACAAATAGAAAAACACATCCAAACAGTGAAATCATTGCAAAATCAAACACTGAGGTTACAGAAGTATATCTTATAAGATGTTAACCTTATTTGTGAGGTTTATATTATGCGACAGTAGAAAATTGAAAAAAATCAGAAAACAGCCGTATACTTGCTGAATGTGCACAAAAACAGACACAAATAGAAAAACACATCCAAACAGTGAAATCATTGCAAAATCAAACACTGACGGCATATAACTATATCTTATAAGATTTTAACTTTATTTGTGAGGTTTATGTTATGGGACAGTAGAAAATTGAAAAAAATCAGAAAACATCCGTATACTTGATGAATGTGGACAAAAACAGACACAAATAGAAAAACACATCCAAACAGTGAAATCATTGCAAAATCAAACACTGAAGGCATATAACTATATCTTATAAGATTTTTACTTTATTTGTGAGGTTTATGTTATGGGACAGTAGAAAATTGAAAAAAATTTGAAAACAGCCGTTTACTTGCTGAATGTGCACAAAAACAGACACAAATAGAAAAACACATCCAAACAGTGAAATCATTGCAAAATCAAACACTGACGGCATATAACTATATCTTATAAGATGTTAACTTTATTTATCAGGTTTATGTTACGGGACAATAGAAAATTGAAAAAAATCAGAAAACAGCCGTATACTTGCTGAATGCGCACAAAAACAGACACAAATAGAAAAACACATCCAAACAGTGAAATCATTGCAAAATCAAACACTGAAGGCATATAACTATATCTTATAAGATGTGAACTTTATTTGTGAGGTTTATGTTATGGGACAGTAGAAAGTTGAAAAAAATCAGAAAACAGCCGTATACTTGCTGAATTAGCACAACAAAAGACACAAATAGAAAAACACATCCAAACAGTGAAATCATTGCAAAATCAAACCCTGAAGGCATATAACTATATCTTATAAGATTTTAACTTTATTTGTGAGGTTTATGTTATGGGACAGTAGAAAATTGAAAAAAATCAGAAAACAGCCGTATACTTGCTGAATGTGCACAAAAACAGACACAAATAGAAAAACACATCCAAACAGTGAAATCATTGCAAAATCAAACACTGAGGTTACAGAAGTATATCTTATAAGATGTTAACCTTATTTGTGAGGTTTATGTTATGCGACAGTAGAAAATTGAAAAAAATCAGAAAACAGCCGTATACTTGCTGAATGCGCACAAAAACAGACACAAATAGAAAAACACATCCAAACAGTGAAATCATTGCAAAATCAAACACTGAAGGCATATAACTATATCTTATAAGATTTTTACTTTATTTGTGAGGTTTATGTTATGGGACAGTAGAAAATTGAAAAAAATTTGAAAACAGCCGTTTACTTGCTGAATGTGCACAAAAACAGACACAAATAGAAAAACACATCCAAACAGTGAAATCATTGCAAAATCAAACACTGACGGCATATAACTATATCTTATAAGATGTTAACTTTATTTATCAGGTTTATGTTACGGGACAATAGAAAATTGAAAAAAATCAGAAAACAGCCGTATACTTGCTGAATGCGCACAAAAACAGACACAAATAGAAAAACACATCCAAACAGTGAAATCATTGCAAAATCAAACACTGAAGGCATATAACTATATCTTATAAGATGTGAACTTTATTTGTGAGGTTTATGTTATGGGACAGTAGAAAATTGAAAAAAATCAGAAAACAGCCGTATACTTGCTGAATTAGCACAACAAAAGACACAAATAGAAAAACACATCCAAACAGTGAAATCATTGCAAAATCAAACACTGAGGTTACAGAAGTATATCTTATAAGATGTTAACCTTATTTGTGAGGTTTATGTTATGGGACAGTAGAAAATTGAAAAAAATCAGAAAACAGCCGTATACTTGCTGAATGCGCACAAAAATAGACACAAATAGAAAAACACATCCAAACAGTGAAATCATTGCAAAATCAAACACTGAGGATAAATAACTATATCTTATAAGATTTTAACTTTATTTATGAGGTTGATGTTACGGGACAATAGAAAATTGAAAAAAATCAGAAAACAGCCGTATACTTGCTGAATGTGCACAACAAAAGACACAAATAGAAAAACACATCCAAACAGTGAAATCATTGCAAAATCAAACACTGAAGGCATATAACTATATCGTATAAGATTTTAACTTTATTTGTGAGGTTTATGTTATGGGACAGTAGAAAATTGAAAAAAATCAGAAAACAGCCGTATACTTGCTGAATGTGCAGAAAAACAGACACAAATAGAAAAACACATCCAAACAGTGAAATCATTGCAAAATCAAACACTGAGGTTACAGAAGTATATCTTATAAGATGTTACCTTTATTTATGAGGTTTATGTTACGGGACAATAGAAAATTGAAAAAAATCAGAAAACAGCCGTATACTTGCTGAATGTGCACAACAAAAGACACAAATAGAAAAACACATCCAAACAGTGAAATCATTGCAAAATCAAACACTGAGGTTACAGAAGTATATCTTATAAGACGTTAACTCTATTTGTGAGTTTTATGTTATGGAACAGTAGAAAATTTTAAAAAATCAGAAAACAGCCGTATACTTGCTGAATGTGCACAAAAACAGACACAAATAGAAAAACACATCCAAACAGTGAAATCATTGCAAAATCAAACACTGAGGTTACAGAAGTATATCTTATAAGATGTTAACCTTATTTGTGAGGTTTATGTTATGGGACAGTAGAAAATTGAAAAAAATCAGAAAACAGCCGTATACTTGCTGAATGCGCACAACAAAAGACACAAATAGAAAAACACATCCAAACAGTGAAATCATTGCAAAATCAAACACTGAGGTGACAGAAGTATATCTTATAAGATGTTAACTTTATTTGTGAGGTTTATGTTATGGAACAGTAGAAAATTGAAAAAAATCAGAAAACAGCCGTATACTTGCTGAATGCGCACAAAAACAGACACAAATAGAAAAACACATCCAAACAGTGAAATCATTGCAAAATCAAACACTGAGGATACATAACTATATCTTATAAGATTTTAACTTTATTTGTGAGGTTTATGTTATGGGACAGTAGAAAATTGAAAAAAATCAGAAAACAGCCGTATACTTGCTGAACGTGCACAAAGACAGACACAAATAGAAAAACACATCCAAACAGTGAAATCATTGCAAAATCAAACACTGAAGGCATATAACTATATCTTAAAAGATTTTAACTTTATTTGTGAGGTTAATGTTACGGGACAGTAGAAAATTGAAAAAAATCAGAAAACAGCCGTATACTTGCTGAATGCGCACAAAAACAGACACAAATAGAAAAACACATCCAAACAGTGAAATCATTGCAAAATCAAACACTGAGGATAAATAACTATATCTTATAAGATTTAAACTTTATTTGTGAGGTTTATGTTATGGGACAGTAGAAAATTGAAAAAAATCAGAAAACAGCCGTATACTTGCTGAATGTGCACAAAAACAGACACAAATAGAAAAACACATCCAAACAGTGAAATCATTGCAGAATCAAACACTGAGGTTACAGAAGTATATCTTATAAGATGTTAACTTTATTTGTGAGGTTTATGTTATGGAACAGTAGAAAATTGAAAAAAATCAGAAAACAGCCGTATACTTGCTGAATGCGCACAAAAACAGACACAAATAGAAAAACACATCCAAACAGTGAAATCATTGCAAAATCAAACACTGAGGATAAATAACTATATCTTATAAGATTTTAACTTTATTTGTGAGGTTTATGTTATGGGACAGTAGAAAATTGAAAAAAATTTGAAAACAGCCGTTTACTTGCTGAATGTGCACAAAAACAGACACAAATAGAAAAACACATCCAAACAGTGAAATCATTGCAAAATCAAACACTGACGGCATATAACTATATCTTATAAGATGTTAACTTTATTTGTGAGGTTTATGTTATGGGACAGTAGAAAATTGAAAAAAATCAGAAAACAGCCGTATACTTGCTGAATGTGCACAAAAACAGACACAAATAGAAAAACCCATCCAAACAGTGAAATCATTGCAAAATCAAACACTGAAGGCATATAACTATATCTTATAAGATGTGAACTTTATTTGTGAGGTTTATGTTATGGGACAGTAGAAAATTGAAAAAAATCAGAAAACAGCCGTATACTTGCTGAATTAGCACAACAAAAGACACAAATAGAAAAACACATCCAAACAGTGAAATCATTGCAAAATCAAACACTGAGGTTACAGAAGTATATCTTATAAGATGTTAACCTTATTTGTGAGGTTTATGTTATGGGACAGTAGAAAATTGAAAAAAATCAGAAAACAGCCGTATACTTGCTGAATGCGCACAAAAATAGACACAAATAGAAAAACACATCCAAACAGTGAAATCATTGCAAAATCAAACACTGAGGATAAATAACTATATCTTATAAGATTTTAACTTTATTTATGAGGTTGATGTTACGGGACAATAGAAAATTGAAAAAAATCAGAAAACAGCCGTATACTTGCTGAATGTGCACAACAAAAGACACAAATAGAAAAACACATCCAAACAGTGAAATCATTGCAAAATCAAACACTGAAGGCATATAACTATATCGTATAAGATTTTAACTTTATTTGTGAGGTTTATGTTATGGGACAGTAGAAAATTGAAAAAAATCAGAAAACAGCCGTATACTTGCTGAATGTGCAGAAAAACAGACACAAATAGAAAAACACATCCAAACAGTGAAATCATTGCAAAATCAAACACTGAGGTTACAGAAGTATATCTTATAAGATGTTACCTTTATTTATGAGGTTTATGTTACGGGACAATAGAAAATTGAAAAAAATCAGAAAACAGCCTTATACTTGCTGAATGTGCACAACAAAAGACACAAATAGAAAAACACATCCAAACAGTGAAATCATTGCAAAATCAAACACTGAGGTTACAGAAGTATATCTTATAAGACGTTAACTCTATTTGTGAGTTTTATGTTATGGAACAGTAGAAAATTTTAAAAAATCAGAAAACAGCCGTATACTTGCTGAATGTGCACAAAAACAGACACAAATAGAAAAACACATCCAAACAGTGAAATTATTGCAAAATCAAACACTGAGGTTACAGAAGTATATCTTATAAGATGTTAACCTTATTTGTGAGGTTTATGTTATGGGACAGTAGAAAATTGAAAAAAATCAGAAAACAGCCGTATACTTGCTGAATGCGCACAAAAATAGACACAAATAGAAAAACACATCCAAACAGTGAAATCATTGCAAAATCAAACACTGAGGATAAATAACTATATCTTATAAGATGTTAACTTTATTTGTGAGGTTTATGTTATGGGACAGTAGAAAATTGAAAAAAATCAGAAAACAGCCGTATACTTGCTGAATGTGCACAAACACAGACACACATAGAAAAACACATCCAAACAGTGAAATCATTGCAAAATCAAACACTGAAGGCATATAACTATATCTTATAAGATGTTAACTTTATTTATGAGGTTTATGTTACGGGACAATAGAAAATTGAAAAAAATCAGAAAACAGCCGTATACTTGCTGAACGTGCACAAAGACAGACACAAATAGAAAAACACATCCAAACAGTGAAATCATTGCAAAATCAAACACTGAAGGCATATAATTATATCTTATAAGATGTTAACTTTATTTATGAGGTTAATGTTACGGGACAATAGAAAATTGAAAAAAATCAGAAAACAGCCGTATACTTGCTGAATGTGCACAAACACACACACACATAGAAAAACACATCCAAACAGTGAAATCATTGCAAAATCAAACACTGAGGTTACAGAAGTATATCTTATGAGATGTTAACTTTATTTATGAGGTTTATGTTATGGAACAGTAGAAAATTGAAAAAAATCAGAAAACAGCCGTATACTTGCTGAATGCGCACAAAAACAGACACAAATAGAAAAACACATCCAAACAGTGAAATCATTGCAAAATCAAACACTGAGGATGAATAACTATATCTTATAAGATTTTAACTTTATTTGTGAGGTTTACGTTATGGGACAGTAGAAAATTGAAAAAAATCAGAAAACAGCCGTATACTTGCTGAATGTGCACAAAAACAGACACAAATAGAAAAACACATCCAAACAGTGAAATCATTGCAAAATCAAACACTGAAGGCATATAACTATATCTTATAAGATGTTAACTTTATTCATGAGGTTTATGTTACGGGACAATAGAAAATTGAAAAAAATCAGAAAACAGCCGTATACTTGCTGAACGTGCACAAAGACAGACACAAATAGAAAAACACATCCAAACAGTGAAATCATTGCAAAATCAAACACTGAAGGCATATAACTATATCTTATAAGATGTTAACTTTATTTGTGAGGTTTATGTTACGGGACAATGGAAAATTGAAAAAAATCAGAAAACAGCCGTATACTTGCTGAATGTGCACAAAAACAGACACAAATAGAAAAACACATCCAAACAGTGAAATCATTGCAAAATCAAACACTGAGGTTACAGAAGTATATCTTATAAGATGTTAACTTTATTTTTGAGGTTTATGTTATGGAACAGTAGAAAATTTTAAAAAATCAGAAAACAGCCGTATACTTGCTGAATGTGCACAAAAACAGACACAAATAGAAAAACACATCCAAACAGTGAAATCATTGCAAAATCAAACACTGACGGCATATAACTATATCTTATAAGATGTTAGCTTTATTTATCAGGTTTATGTTACGGGACAATAGAAAATTGAAAAAAATCAGAAAACAGCCGTATACTTGCTGAATGCGCACAAAAACAGACACAAATAGAGAAACACATCCAAACAGTGAAATCATTGCAAAATCAAACACTGAAGGCATATAACTATATCTTATAAGATGTTAACTTTATTTGTGAGGTTTATGTTATGCGACAGTAGAAAATTGAAAAAAATCAGAAAATAGCCGTATACTTGCTGAATGTGCACAACAAAAGACACAAATAGAAAAACACATCCAAACAGTGAAATCATTGCAAAATCAAACACTGAAGGCAAATAACTATATCTTATAAGATGTTAACTTTATTTGTGAGGTTTATGTTATGGGACAGTAGAAAATTGAAAAAAATCAGAAAACAGCCGTATACTTGCTGAATGTGCACAAAAACAGACACAAATAGAAAAACACATCCAAACAGTGAAATCATTGCAAAATCAAACACTGACGGCATATAACTATATCTTAAAAGATTTTAACTTTATTTGTGAGGTTAATGTTACGGGACAGTAGAAAATTGAAAAAAATCAGAAAACAGCCGTATACTTGCTGAATGCGCACAAAAACAGACACAAATAGAAAAACACATCCAAACAGTGAAATCATTGCAAAATCAAACACTGACGGCATATAACTATATCTTAAAAGATTTTAACTTTATTTGTGAGGTTAATGTTACGGGACAGTAGAAAATTGAAAAAAATCAGAAAACAGCCGTATACTTGCTGAATGCGCACAAAAACAGACACAAATAGAAAAACACATCCAAACAGTGAAATCATTGCAAAATCAAACACTGAGGTTACAGAAGTATATCTTATAAGATGTTAACCTTATTTGTGAGGTTTATATTATGCGACAGTAGAAAATTGAAAAAAATCAGAAAACAGCCGTATACTTGCTGAATGTGCACAAAAACAGACACAAATAGAAAAACACATCCAAACAGTGAAATCATTGCAAAATCAAACACTGACGGCATATAACTATATCTTATAAGATTTTAACTTTATTTGTGAGGTTTATGTTATGGGACAGTAGAAAATTGAAAAAAATCAGAAAACATCCGTATACTTGATGAATGTGGACAAAAACAGACACAAATAGAAAAACACATCCAAACAGTGAAATCATTGCAAAATCAAACACTGAAGGCATATAACTATATCTTATAAGATTTTTACTTTATTTGTGAGGTTTATGTTATGGGACAGTAGAAAATTGAAAAAAATTTGAAAACAGCCGTTTACTTGCTGAATGTGCACAAAAACAGACACAAATAGAAAAACACATCCAAACAGTGAAATCATTGCAAAATCAAACACTGACGGCATATAACTATATCTTATAAGATGTTAACTTTATTTATCAGGTTTATGTTACGGGACAATAGAAAATTGAAAAAAATCAGAAAACAGCCGTATACTTGCTGAATGCGCACAAAAACAGACACAAATAGAAAAACACATCCAAACAGTGAAATCATTGCAAAATCAAACACTGAAGGCATATAACTATATCTTATAAGATGTGAACTTTATTTGTGAGGTTTATGTTATGGGACAGTAGAAAGTTGAAAAAAATCAGAAAACAGCCGTATACTTGCTGAATTAGCACAACAAAAGACACAAATAGAAAAACACATCCAAACAGTGAAATCATTGCAAAATCAAACCCTGAAGGCATATAACTATATCTTATAAGATTTTAACTTTATTTGTGAGGTTTATGTTATGGGACAGTAGAAAATTGAAAAAAATCAGAAAACAGCCGTATACTTGCTGAATGTGCACAAAAACAGACACAAATAGAAAAACACATCCAAACAGTGAAATCATTGCAAAATCAAACACTGAGGTTACAGAAGTATATCTTATAAGATGTTAACCTTATTTGTGAGGTTTATGTTATGCGACAGTAGAAAATTGAAAAAAATCAGAAAACAGCCGTATACTTGCTGAATGCGCACAAAAACAGACACAAATAGAAAAACACATCCAAACAGTGAAATCATTGCAAAATCAAACACTGAAGGCATATAACTATATCTTATAAGATTTTTACTTTATTTGTGAGGTTTATGTTATGGGACAGTAGAAAATTGAAAAAAATTTGAAAACAGCCGTTTACTTGCTGAATGTGCACAAAAACAGACACAAATAGAAAAACACATCCAAACAGTGAAATCATTGCAAAATCAAACACTGACGGCATATAACTATATCTTATAAGATGTTAACTTTATTTATCAGGTTTATGTTACGGGACAATAGAAAATTGAAAAAAATCAGAAAACAGCCGTATACTTGCTGAATGCGCACAAAAACAGACACAAATAGAAAAACACATCCAAACAGTGAAATCATTGCAAAATCAAACACTGAAGGCATATAACTATATCTTATAAGATGTGAACTTTATTTGTGAGGTTTATGTTATGGGACAGTAGAAAATTGAAAAAAATCAGAAAACAGCCGTATACTTGCTGAATTAGCACAACAAAAGACACAAATAGAAAAACACATCCAAACAGTGAAATCATTGCAAAATCAAACACTGAGGTTACAGAAGTATATCTTATAAGATGTTAACCTTATTTGTGAGGTTTATGTTATGGGACAGTAGAAAATTGAAAAAAATCAGAAAACAGCCGTATACTTGCTGAATGCGCACAAAAATAGACACAAATAGAAAAACACATCCAAACAGTGAAATCATTGCAAAATCAAACACTGAGGATAAATAACTATATCTTATAAGATTTTAACTTTATTTATGAGGTTGATGTTACGGGACAATAGAAAATTGAAAAAAATCAGAAAACAGCCGTATACTTGCTGAATGTGCACAACAAAAGACACAAATAGAAAAACACATCCAAACAGTGAAATCATTGCAAAATCAAACACTGAAGGCATATAACTATATCGTATAAGATTTTAACTTTATTTGTGAGGTTTATGTTATGGGACAGTAGAAAATTGAAAAAAATCAGAAAACAGCCGTATACTTGCTGAATGTGCAGAAAAACAGACACAAATAGAAAAACACATCCAAACAGTGAAATCATTGCAAAATCAAACACTGAGGTTACAGAAGTATATCTTATAAGATGTTACCTTTATTTATGAGGTTTATGTTACGGGACAATAGAAAATTGAAAAAAATCAGAAAACAGCCGTATACTTGCTGAATGTGCACAACAAAAGACACAAATAGAAAAACACATCCAAACAGTGAAATCATTGCAAAATCAAACACTGAGGTTACAGAAGTATATCTTATAAGACGTTAACTCTATTTGTGAGTTTTATGTTATGGAACAGTAGAAAATTTTAAAAAATCAGAAAACAGCCGTATACTTGCTGAATGTGCACAAAAACAGACACAAATAGAAAAACACATCCAAACAGTGAAATCATTGCAAAATCAAACACTGAGGTTACAGAAGTATATCTTATAAGATGTTAACCTTATTTGTGAGGTTTATGTTATGGGACAGTAGAAAATTTAAAAAAATCAGAAAACAGCCGTATACTTGCTGAATGCGCACAAAAATAGACACAAATAGAAAAACACATCCAAACAGTGAAATCATTGCAAAATCAAACACTGAGGTGACAGAAGTATATCTTATAAGATGTTAACTTTATTTGTGAGGTTTATGTTATGGAACAGTAGAAAATTGAAAAAAATCAGAAAACAGCCGTATACTTGCTGAATGTGCACAACAAAAGACACAAATAGAAAAACACATCCAAACAGTGAAATCATTGCAAAATCAAACACTGAGGTGACAGAAGTATATCTTATAAGATGTTAACTTTATTTGTGAGGTTTATGTTATGGAACAGTAGAAAATTGAAAAAAATCAGAAAACAGCCGTATACTTGCTGAATGCGCACAAAAACAGACACAAATAGAAAAACACATCCAAACAGTGAAATCATTGCAAAATCAAACACTGAGGATACATAACTATATCTTATAAGATTTTAACTTTATTTGTGAGGTTTATGTTATGGGACAGTAGAAAATTGAAAAAAATCAGAAAACAGCCGTATACTTGCTGAACGTGCACAAAGACAGACACAAATAGAAAAACACATCCAAACAGTGAAATCATTGCAAAATCAAACACTGAAGGCATATAACTATATCTTAAAAGATTTTAACTTTATTTGTGAGGTTAATGTTACGGGACAGTAGAAAATTGAAAAAAATCAGAAAACAGCCGTATACTTGCTGAATGCGCACAAAAACAGACACAAATAGAAAAACACATCCAAACAGTGAAATCATTGCAAAATCAAACACTGAGGATAAATAACTATATCTTATAAGATTTAAACTTTATTTGTGAGGTTTATGTTATGGGACAGTAGAAAATTGAAAAAAATCAGAAAACAGCCGTATACTTGCTGAATGTGCACAAAAACAGACACAAATAGAAAAACACATCCAAACAGTGAAATCATTGCAGAATCAAACACTGAGGTTACAGAAGTATATCTTATAAGATGTTAACTTTATTTGTGAGGTTTATGTTATGGAACAGTAGAAAATTGAAAAAAATCAGAAAACAGCCGTATACTTGCTGAATGCGCACAAAAACAGACACAAATAGAAAAACACATCCAAACAGTGAAATCATTGCAAAATCAAACACTGAGGATAAATAACTATATCTTATAAGATTTTAACTTTATTTGTGAGGTTTATGTTATGGGACAGTAGAAAATTGAAAAAAATTTGAAAACAGCCGTTTACTTGCTGAATGTGCACAAAAACAGACACAAATAGAAAAACACATCCAAACAGTGAAATCATTGCAAAATCAAACACTGACGGCATATAACTATATCTTATAAGATGTTAACTTTATTTATCAGGTTTATGTTACGGGACAATAGAAAATTGAAAAAAATCAGAAAACAGCCGTATACTTGCTGAATGCGCACAAAAACAGACACAAATAGAAAAACACATCCAAACAGTGAAATCATTGCAAAATCAAACACTGAAGGCATATAACTATATCTTATAAGATGTGAACTTTATTTGTGAGGTTTATGTTATGGGACAGTAGAAAATTGAAAAAAATCAGAAAACAGCCGTATACTTGCTGAATTAGCACAACAAAAGACACAAATAGAAAAACACATCCAAACAGTGAAATCATTGCAAAATCAAACACTGAGGTTACAGAAGTATATCTTATAAGATGTTAACCTTATTTGTGAGGTTTATGTTATGGGACAGTAGAAAATTGAAAAAAATCAGAAAACAGCCGTATACTTGCTGAATGCGCACAAAAATAGACACAAATAGAAAAACACATCCAAACAGTGAAATCATTGCAAAATCAAACACTGAGGATAAATAACTATATCTTATAAGATTTTAACTTTATTTATGAGGTTGATGTTACGGGACAATAGAAAATTGAAAAAAATCAGAAAACAGCCGTATACTTGCTGAATGTGCACAACAAAAGACACAAATAGAAAAACACATCCAAACAGTGAAATCATTGCAAAATCAAACACTGAAGGCATATAACTATATCGTATAAGATTTTAACTTTATTTGTGAGGTTTATGTTATGGGACAGTAGAAAATTGAAAAAAATCAGAAAACAGCCGTATACTTGCTGAATGTGCAGAAAAACAGACACAAATAGAAAAACACATCCAAACAGTGAAATCATTGCAAAATCAAACACTGAGGTTACAGAAGTATATCTTATAAGATGTTACCTTTATTTATGAGGTTTATGTTACGGGACAATAGAAAATTGAAAAAAATCAGAAAACAGCCGTATACTTGCTGAATGTGCACAACAAAAGACACAAATAGAAAAACACATCCAAACAGTGAAATCATTGCAAAATCAAACACTGAGGTTACAGAAGTATATCTTATAAGACGTTAACTCTATTTGTGAGTTTTATGTTATGGAACAGTAGAAAATTTTAAAAAATCAGAAAACAGCCGTATACTTGCTGAATGTGCACAAAAACAGACACAAATAGAAAAACACATCCAAACAGTGAAATCATTGCAAAATCAAACACTGAGGTTACAGAAGTATATCTTATAAGATGTTAACCTTATTTGTGAGGTTTATGTTATGGGACAGTAGAAAATTGAAAAAAATCAGAAAACAGCCGTATACTTGCTGAATGCGCACAAAAATAGACACAAATAGAAAAACACATCCAAACAGTGAAATCATTGCAAAATCAAACACTGAGGATAAATAACTATATCTTATAAGATGTTAACTTTATTTGTGAGGTTTATGTTATGGGACAGTAGAAAATTGAAAAAAATCAGAAAACAGCCGTATACTTGCTGAATGTGCACAAACACAGACACACATAGAAAAACACATCCAAACAGTGAAATCATTGCAAAATCAAACACTGAAGGCATATAACTATATCTTATAAGATGTTAACTTTATTTATGAGGTTTATGTTACGGGACAATAGAAAATTGAAAAAAATCAGAAAACAGCCGTATACTTGCTGAACGTGCACAAAGACAGACACAAATAGAAAAACACATCCAAACAGTGAAATCATTGCAAAATCAAACACTGAAGGCATATAATTATATCTTATAAGATGTTAACTTTATTTATGAGGTTAATGTTACGGGACAATAGAAAATTGAAAAAAATCAGAAAACAGCCGTATACTTGCTGAATGTGCACAAACACACACACACATAGAAAAACACATCCAAACAGTGAAATCATTGCAAAATCAAACACTGAGGTTACAGAAGTATATCTTATGAGATGTTAACTTTATTTATGAGGTTTATGTTATGGAACAGTAGAAAATTGAAAAAAATCAGAAAACAGCCGTATACTTGCTGAATGCGCACAAAAACAGACACAAATAGAAAAACACATCCAAACAGTGAAATCATTGCAAAATCAAACACTGAGGATGAATAACTATATCTTATAAGATTTTAACTTTATTTGTGAGGTTTACGTTATGGGACAGTAGAAAATTGAAAAAAATCAGAAAACAGCCGTATACTTGCTGAATGTGCACAAAAACAGACACAAATAGAAAAACACATCCAAACAGTGAAATCATTGCAAAATCAAACACTGAAGGCATATAACTATATCTTATAAGATGTTAACTTTATTCATGAGGTTTATGTTACGGGACAATAGAAAATTGAAAAAAATCAGAAAACAGCCGTATACTTGCTGAACGTGCACAAAGACAGACACAAATAGAAAAACACATCCAAACAGTGAAATCATTGCAAAATCAAACACTGAAGGCATATAACTATATCTTATAAGATGTTAACTTTATTTGTGAGGTTTATGTTACGGGACAATGGAAAATTGAAAAAAATCAGAAAACAGCCGTATACTTGCTGAATGTGCACAAAAACAGACACAAATAGAAAAACACATCCAAACAGTGAAATCATTGCAAAATCAAACACTGAGGTTACAGAAGTATATCTTATAAGATGTTAACTTTATTTTTGAGGTTTATGTTATGGAACAGTAGAAAATTGAAAAAAATCAGAAAACAGCCGTATACTTGCTGAATGTGCACAAACACAGACACACATAGAAAAACACATCCAAACAGTGAAATCATTGCAAAATCAAACACTGAGGTTACAGAAGTATATCTTATGAGATGTTAACTTTATTTATGAGGTTTATGTTATGGAACAGTAGAAAATTGAAAAAAATCAGAAAACAGCCGTATACTTGCTGAATGCGCACAAAAACAGACACAAATAGAAAAACACATCCAAACAGTGAAATCATTGCAAAATCAAACACTGAGGATGATTAACTATATCTTATAAGATTTTAACTTTATTTGTGAGGTTTATGTTATGGGACAGTAGAAAATTGAAAAAAATCAGAAAACAGCCGTATACTTGCTGAATGTGCACAAAAACAGACACAAATAGAAAAACACATCCAAACAGTGAAATCATTGCAAAATCAAACACTGAAGGCATATAACTATATCTTATAAGATGTTAACTTTATTTATGAGGTTTATGTTACGGGACAATAGAAAATTGAAAAAAATCAGAAAACAGCCGTATACTTGCTGAACGTGCACAAAGACAGACACAAATAGAAAAACACATCCAAACAGTGAAATCATTGCAAAATCAAACACTGAAGGCATATAATTATATCTTATAAGATGACAACTTTATTTATGAGGTTAATGTTACGGGACAATAGAAAATTGAAAAAAATCAGAAAACAGCCGTATACTTGCTGAATGTGCACAAACACAGACACACATAGAAAAACACATCCAAACAGTGAAATCATTGCAAAATCAAACACTGAGGTTACAGAAGTATATCTTATAAGATGTTTACTTTATTTGTGAGGTTTATGTTATGGGACAGTAGAAAATTGAAAAAAATCAGAAAACAGCCGTATACTTGCTGAATGCGCACAAAAACAGACACAAATAGAAAAACACATCCAAACAGTGAAATCATTGCAAAATCAAACACTGAGGATGAATAACTATATCTTATAAGATTTTAACTTTATTTGTGAGGTTTACGTTATGGGACAGTAGAAAATTGAAAAAAATCAGAAAACAGCCGTATACTTGCTGAATGTGCACAAAAACAGACACAAATAGAAAAACACATCCAAACAGTGAAATCATTGCAAAATCAAACACTGAAGGCATATAACTATATCTTATAAGATGTTAACTTTATTTATGAGGTTTATGTTACGGGACAATAGAAAATTGAAAAAAATCAGAAAACAGCCGTATACTTGCTGAACGTGCACAAAGACAGACACAAATAGAAAAACACATCCAAACAGTGAAATCATTGCAAAATCAAACACTGAAGGCATATAACTATATCTTATAAGATGTTAACTTTATTTGTGAGGTTTATGTTACGGGACAATGGAAAATTGAAAAAAATCAGAAAACAGCCGTATACTTGCTGAATGTGCACAACAAAAGACACAAATAGAAAAACACATCCAAACAGTGAAATCATTGCAAAATCAAACACTGAGGTTACAGAAGTATATCTTATAAGATGTTAACTTTATTTTTGAGGTTTATGTTATGGAACAGTAGAAAATTGAAAAAAATCAGAAAACAGCCGTATACTTGCTGAATGTGCACAAACACAGACACACATAGAAAAACACATCCAAACAGTGAAATCATTGCAAAATCAAACACTGAGGTTACAGAAGTATATCTTATGAGATGTTAACTTTATTTATGAGGTTTATGTTATGGAACAGTAGAAAATTGAAAAAAATCAGAAAACAGCCGTATACTTGCTGCATGCGCACAAAAACAGACACAAATAGAAAAACACATCCAAACAGTGAAATCATTGCAAAATCAAACACTGAAGGCATATAACTATATCTTATAAGATTTTAACTTTATTTGTGAGGTTTATGTTATGGGACAGTAGAAAATGAAAAAAAAATCAGAAAACAGTCGTATTCCAGCTGAATGCGCACAAAAACAGACAAAAATAGAAAAACACATCCAAACAGTGAAATCATTGCAAAATCAAACACTGAGGTTACAGAAGTATATCTTATAAGATGTTTACTTTATTTGTGAGGTTTATGTTATGGGACAGTAGAAAATTGAAAAAAATCAGAAAACAGCCGTATACTTGCAGAATGTGCACAACAAAAGACACAAATAGAAAAACACATCCAAACAGTGAAATCATTGCAAAATCATACACTGACGGCATATAACTATATCTTATAAGATTTTAACTTTATTTGTGAGGTTTATGTTACGGGACAGTAGAAAATTTAAAAAAATCAGAAAACAGCCGTATACTTGCTGAATGTGCACAAAAACAGACACAAATAGAAAAACACATCCAAACAGTGAAATCATTGCAAAATCAAACACTGAAGGCATATAACTATATCTTATAAGATGTTATCTTTATTTGTGAGGTTTATGTTATGCGACAGTAGAAAATTGAAAAAAATCAGAAAACAGCCGTATACTTGCTGAACGTGCACAAAGACAGACACAAATAGAAAAACACATCCAAACAGTGAAATCATTGCAAAATCAAACACTGAAGGCATATAACTATATCTTATAAGATGTTAACTTTATTTATGAGGTTTATGTTATGGGACAGTAGAAAATTGAAAAAAATCAGAAAACAGCCGTATACTTGCTGAATGTGCACAAAAACAGACACAAATAGAAAAACACATCCAAACAGTGAAATCATTGCAAAATCAAACACTCAAGGCATATAACTATATCTTATAAGATTTTAACTTTATTTGTGAGGTTTATGTTACGGGACAGTAGAAAATTGAAAAAAATCAGAAAACAGCCATATACTTGCTGAATGCGCACAAAAACAGACACAAATAGAAAAACACATCCAAACAGTGAAATCATTGCAAAATCAAACACTGAAGGCATATAACTATATCTTATAAGATTTTAACTTTATTTGTGAGGTTTATGTTATGGGACAGTAGAAAATGAAAAAAAAATCAGAAAACAGTCGTATTCCAGCTGAATGCGCACAAAAACAGACAAAAATAGAAAAACACATCCAAACAGTGAAATCATTGCAAAATCAAACACTGAGGTTACAGAAGTATATCTTATAAGATGTTGACCTTATTTGTGAGGTTTATGTTATGGGACAGTAGAAAATTGAAAAAAATCAGAAAACAGCCGTATACTTGCTGAATGCGCACAAAAATAGACACAAATAGAAAAACACATCCAAACAGTGAAATCATTGCAAAATCAAACACTGAGGATAAATAACTATATCTTATAAGATTTTAACTTTATTTATGAGGTTGATGTTACGGGACAATAGAAAATTGAAAAAAATCAGAAAACAGCCGTATACTTGCTGAATGTGCACAACAAAAGACACAAATAGAAAAACACATCCAAACAGTGAAATCATTGCAAAATCAAACACTGAGGTTACAGAAGTATATCTTATAAGATGTTAACTTTATTTGTGAGGTTTGTTATGGGACAGTAGAAAATTGAAAAAAATCAGAAAACAGCCGTATACTTGCTGAATGTGCACAAAGACAGACACAAATAGAAAAACACATCCAAACAGTGAAATCATTGCAAAATCAAACACTGAAGGCATATAATTATATCTTATAAGATGTTAACTTTATTTATGAGGTTTATGTTACGGGACAATAGAAAATTGAAAAAAATCAGAAAACAGCCGTATACTTGCTGAACGTGCACAAAGACAGACACAAATAGAAAAACACATCCAAACAGTGAAATCATTGCAAAATCAAACACTGAAGGCATATAATTATATCTTATAAGATGTTAACTTTATTTATGAGGTTAATGTTACGGGACAATAGAAAATTGAAAAAAATCAGAAAACAGCCGTATACTTGCTGAATGTGCACAAACACAGACACACATAGAAAAACACATCCAAACAGTGAAATCATTGCAAAATCAAACACTGAGGTTACAGAAGTATATCTTATGAGATGTTAACTTTATTTATGAGGTTTATGTTATGGAACAGTAGAAAACTGAAAAAAATCAGAAAACAGCCGTATACTTGCTGAATGCGCACAAAAACAGACACAAATAGAAAAACACATCCAAACAGTGAAATCATTGCAAAATCAAACACTGAGGATAAATAACTGTATCTTATAAGATTTTAACTTTATTTGTGAGGTTTATGTTATGGGACAGTAGAAAATTGAAAAAAATCAGAAAACAGCCGTATACTTGCTGAATGTGCACAAAAACAGACACAAATAGAAAAACACATCCAAACAGTGAAATCATTGCAAAATCAAACACTGAAGGCATATAACTATATCTTATAAGATGTTAACTTTATTTATGAGGTTTATGTTACGGGACAATAGAAAATTGAAAAAAATCAGAAAACAGCCGTATACTTGCTGAACGTGCACAAAGACAGACACAAATAGAAAAACACATCCAAACAGTGAAATCATTGCAAAATCAAACACTGAAGGCATATAACTATATCTTATAAGATGTTAACTTTATTCATGAGGTTAATGTTACGGGACAATGTAAAATTGAAAAAAATCAGAAAACAGCCGTATACTTGCTGAATGTGCACAACAAAAGACACAAATAGAAAAACACATCCAAACAGTGAAATCATTGCAAAATCAAACACTGAGGTTACAGAAGTATATCTTATAAGATGTTAACTTTATTTGTGAGGTTTATGTTATGGAACAGTAGAAAATTGAAAAAAATCAGAAAACAGCCGTATACTTGCTGAATGTGCACAAACACAGACACACATAGAAAAACACATCCAAACAGTGAAATCATTGCAAAATCAAACACTGAGGTTACAGAAGTATATCTTATGAGATGTTAACTTTATTTATGAGGTTTATGTTATGGAACAGTAGAAAATTGAAAAAAATCAGAAAACAGCCGTATACTTGCTGCATGCGCACAAAAACAGACACAAATAGAAAAACACATCCAAACAGTGAAATCATTGCAAAATCAAACACTGAAGGCATATAACTATATCTTATAAGATTTTAACTTTATTTGTGAGGTTTATGTTATGGGACAGTAGAAAATGAAAAAAAAATCAGAAAACAGTCGTATTCCAGCTGAATGCGCACAAAAACAGACAAAAATAGAAAAACACATCCAAACAGTGAAATCATTGCAAAATCAAACACTGAGGTTACAGAAGTATATCTTATAAGATGTTAACTTTATTTGTGAGGTTTATGTTATGGGACAATAGAAAATTGAAAAAAATCAGAAAACAGCCGTATACTTGCTGAATGTGCACAAAAACAGACACAAATAGAAAAACACATCCAAACAGTGAAATCATTGCAAAATCAAACACTGAAGGCATATAACTATATCTTATAAGATGTTAACTTTATTTATGAGGTTTATGTTACGGGACAATAGAAAATTGAAAAAAATCAGAAAACAGCCGTATACTTGCTGAACGTGCACAAAGACAGACACAAATAGAAAAACACATCCAAACAGTGAAATCATTGCAAAATCAAACACTGAAGGCATATAACTATATCTTATAAGATGTTAACTTTATTTATGAGGTTAATGTTACGGGACAATGGAAAATTGAAAAAAATCAGAAAACAGCCGTATACTTGCTGAATGTGCACAACAAAAGACACAAATAGAAAAACACATCCAAACAGTGAAATCATTGCAAAATCAAACACTGAGGTTACAGAAGTATATCTTATAAGATGTTAACTTTATTTGTGAGGTTTATGTTATGGAACAGTAGAAAATTGAAAAAAATCAGAAAACATCCGTATACTTGCTGAATGTGCACAAACACAGACACACATAGAAAAACACATCCAAACAGTGAAATCATTGCAAAATCAAACACTGAGGTTACAGAAGTATATCTTATGAGATGTTAACTTTATTTATGAGGTTTATGTTATGGAACAGTAGAAAATTGAAAAAAATCAGAAAACAGCCGTATACTTGCTGAATGCGCACAAAAACAGACACAAATAGAAAAACACATCCAAACAGTGAAATCATTGCAAAATCAAACACTGAAGGCATATAACTATATCTTATAAGATTTTAACTTTATTTGTGAGGTTTATGTTATGGGACAGTAGAAAATTGAAAAAAATCAGAAAACAGCCGTATACTTGCTGAATGTGCACAAAAACAGACACAAATAGAAAAACACATCCAAACAGTGAAATCATTGCAAAATCAAACACTCAAGGCATATAACTATATCTTATAAGATTTTAACTTTATTTGTGAGGTTTATGTTACGGGACAGTAGAAAATTGAAAAAAATCAGAAAACAGCCATATACTTGCTGAATGCGCACAAAAACAGACACAAATAGAAAAACACATCCAAACAGTGAAATCATTGCAAAATCAAACACTGAAGGCATATAACTATATCTTATAAGATTTTAACTTTATTTGTGAGGTTTATGTTATGGGACAGTAGAAAATGAAAAAAAAATCAGAAAACAGTCGTATTCCAGCTGAATGCGCACAAAAACAGACAAAAATAGAAAAACACATCCAAACAGTGAAATCATTGCAAAATCAAACACTGAGGTTACAGAAGTATATCTTATAAGATGTTGACCTTATTTGTGAGGTTTATGTTATGGGACAGTAGAAAATTGAAAAAAATCAGAAAACAGCCGTATACTTGCTGAATGCGCACAAAAATAGACACAAATAGAAAAACACATCCAAACAGTGAAATCATTGCAAAATCAAACACTGAGGATAAATAACTATATCTTATAAGATTTTAACTTTATTTATGAGGTTGATGTTACGGGACAATAGAAAATTGAAAAAAATCAGAAAACAGCCGTATACTTGCTGAATGTGCACAACAAAAGACACAAATAGAAAAACACATCCAAACAGTGAAATCATTGCAAAATCAAACACTGAGGTTACAGAAGTATATCTTATAAGATGTTAACTTTATTTGTGAGGTTTGTTATGGGACAGTAGAAAATTGAAAAAAATCAGAAAACAGCCGTATACTTGCTGAATGTGCACAACAAAAGACACAAATAGAAAAACACATCCAAACAGTGAAATCATTGCAATCAAACACTGAGGTTACAGAAGTATATCTTATAAGATGTTAACTTTATTTGTGAGGTTTATGTTATGGGCGAGGAGAAAATTGAAAAAAATCAGAAAACAGCCGTATACTTGCTGAATGTCCACAAACACAGACACACATAGAAAAACACATCCAAACAGTGAAATCATTGCAAAATCAAACACTGAAGGCATATAACTATATCTTATAAGATTTTAATTTTATTTGTGAGGTTTATGTTATGGGACAGTAGAAAATTCAAAAAAATCAGAAAACAGCCGTATACTTGCTGAATGTGCACAACAAAAGACACACATAGAAAAACACATCCAAACAGTGAAATCATTGCAAAATCAAACACTGAAGGCATATAACTATATCTTATAAGATTTTAACTTTATTTGTGAGGTTTATGTTATGCGACAGTAGAAAATTGAAAAAAATCAGAAAACAGCCGTATACTTGCTGAATGCGCACAAATACAGACACAAATAGAAAAACACATCCAAACAGTGAAATCATTGCAAAATCAAACACTGAGGTTACAGAAATATATCTTATAAGATGTTAACTTTATTTGTGAGGTTTATGTTATGGGCGAGGAGAAAATTTAAAAAAATCAGAAAACAGCCGTATACTTGCTGAATGTGCACAAAACAGACACAAATAGAAAAACACATCCAAACAGTGAAATCATTGCAAAATCAAACACTGAAGGCATATAACTATATCTTATAAGATTTTAACTTTATTTGTGAGGTTTATGTTATGGGACAGTAGAAAATTGAAAAAAAACAGAAAACAGCCGTATACTTGCTGAATGCGCACAAAAACAGACACAAATAGAAAAACACATCCAAACAGTAAAATCATTGCAAAATCAAACACTGAAGGCATATAACTATATCTTATAAGATGTTAACTTTATTTGTGAGGTTTATGTTATGGGACAGTAGAAAATTGAAAAAAATCAGAAAACAGCCGTACACTTGCTGAATGTGCACAAAACAGACACAAATAGAAAAACACATCCAAACAGTGAAATCATTGCAAAATCAACACTGAGGGTACAGAAGTATATCTTATAAGATGTTAACTTTATTTGTGAGGTTTATGTTATGCGACAGTAGAAAATTGAAAAAAATCTGAAAACAGCCGTATACTTGCTGAATGTGCACAAAAACAGACACAAATAGAAAAACACATCCAAACAGTGAAATCATTGCAAAATCAAACACTGAGGTTACAGAAGTATATCTTATAAGATATTAACTTTATTTATGAGGTTTATGTTATGGGACATTCGAAAATTGAAAAAAATCAGAAAACAGCCGTATACTTGCTGAATGTGCACAACAAAAGACACAAATAGAAAAACACATCCAAACAGTGAAATCATTGCAAAATCAAACACTGAGGGTACAGAAGTATATCTTATAAGATGTTAACTTTATTTGTGAGGTTTATGTTATGCGACAGTAGAAAATTGAAAAAAATCTGAAAACAGCCGTATACTTGCTGAATGTGCACAAAAACAGACACAAATAGAAAAACACATCCAAACAGTGAAATCATTGCAAAATCAAACACTGAGGTTACAGAAGTATATCTTATAAGATATTAACTTTATTTGTGAGGTTTATGTTATGGGACATTCGAAAATTAAAAAAAATCAGAAAACAGCCGTATACTTGCTGAATGTGCACAACAAAAGACACAAATAGAAAAACACATCCAAACAGTGAAATCATTGCAATCAAACACTGAGGTTACAGAAGTATATCTTATAAGATGTTAACTTTATTTGTGAGGTTTATGTTATGGGCGAGGAGAAAATTGAAAAAAATCAGAAAACAGCCGTATACTTGCTGAATGTCCACAAACACAGACACACATAGAAAAACACATCCAAACAGTGAAATCATTGCAAAATCAAAAACTGAAGGCATATAACTATATCTTATAAGATTTTAATTTTATTTGTGAGGTTTATGTTATGGGACAGTAGAAAATTCAAAAAAATCAGAAAACAGCCGTATACTTGCTGAATGTGCACAACAAAAGACACACATAGAAAAACACATCCAAACAGTGAAATCATTGCAAAATCAAACACTGAAGGCATATAACTATATCTTATAAGATTTTAACTTTATTTGTGAGGTTTATGTTATGCGACAGTAGAAAATTGAAAAAAATCTGAAAACAGCCGTATACTTGCTGAATGCGCACAAATACAGACACAAATAGAAAAACACATCCAAACAGTGAAATCATTGCAAAATCAAACACTGAGGTTACAGAAGTATATCTTATAAGATGTTAACTTTATTTGTGAGGTTTATGTTATGGGCGAGGAGAAAATTGAAAAAAATCAGAAAACAGCCGTATACTTGCTGAATGTACACAAAACAGACACAAACAGAAAAACACATCCAAACAGTGAAATCATTGCAAAATCAAACACTGAAGGCATATAACTATATCTTATAAGATTTTAACTTTATTTGTGAGGTTTATGTTATGGGACAGTAGACAATTGAAAAAAAACAGAAAACAGCCGTATACTTGCTGAATGCGCACAAAAACAGACACAAATAGAAAAACACATCCAAACAGTAAAATCATTGCAAAATCAAACACTGAAGGCATATAACTATATCTTATAAGATGTTAACTTTATTTGTGAGGTTTATGTTATGCGACAGTAGAAAATTGAAAAAAATCTGAAAACAGCCGTATACTTGCTGAATGTGCACAAAAACAGACACAAATAGAAAAACACATCCAAACAGTGAAATCATTGCAAAATCAAACACTGAGGTTACAGAAGTATATCTTATAAGATGTTAACTTTATTTATGAGGTTTATGTTACGGGACAATAGAAAATTGAAAAAAATCAGAAAACAGCCGTATACTTGCTGAATGTGCACAAAACAGACACAAATAGAAAAACACATCCAAACAGTGAAATCATTGCAAAATCAAACACTGAAGGCATATAACTACATCTTATAAGATGTGAACTTTATTTGTGAGGTTTATGTTATGGGACAGTAGACAATTGAAAAAAATCAGAAAACAGCCGTATACTTGCTGAATTAGCACAACAAAAGACACAAATAGAAAAACACATCCAAACAGTGAAATCATTGCAAAATCAAACACTGAAGGCATATAACTATATCTTATAAGATTTTAACTTTATTTGTGAGGTTTATGTTATGGGACAGTAGAAAATTGAAAAAAATCAGAAAACAGCCGTATACTTGCTGAATGTGCACAACAAAAGACACAAATAGAAAAACACATCCAAACAGTGAAATCATTGCAAAATCAAACACTGAGGTTACAGAAGTATATCTTATAAGATGTTAACTTTATTTGTGAGGTCTATGTTATGGGACAGTAGAAAATTGAAAAAAATCAGAAAACAGCCGTATACTTGCTGAATGTGCACAAAACAGACACAAATAGAAAAGCACATCCAAACAGTGAAATCATTGCAAAATCAAACACTGAGGGTACAGAAGTATATCTTATAAGATGTTAACTTTATTTGTGAGGTTTATGTTATGGGACAGTAGAAAATTGAAAAAAATCAGAAAACAGCCGTATACTTGCTGAATGTGCACAACAAAAGACACAAATAGAAAAACACATCCAAACAGTGAAATCATTGCAAAATCAAACAGTGAGGGTACAGAAGTATATCTTATAAGATGTTAACTTTATTTGTGAGGTTTATGTTATGGGACAGTAGAAAATTGAAAAAAATCAGAAAACAGCCGTATACTTGCTGAATGCGCACAAAAACAGACACAAATAGAAAAACACATCCAAACAGTGAAATCATTGCAAAATCAAACACTGAAGGCATATAACTATATCTTATAAGATTTTAACTTTATTTGTGAGGTTTATGTTATGGGACAGTAGAAAATTGAAAAAAATCAGAAAACAGCCGTATACTTGCTGAATGTGCACAACAAAAGACACAAATAGAAAAACACATCCAAACAGTGAAATCATTGCAATCAAACACTGAGGTTACAGAAGTATATCTTATAAGATGTTAACTTTATTTGTGAGGTTTATGTTATGGGCGAGGAGAAAATTGAAAAAAATCAGAAAACAGCCGTATACTTGCTGAATGTCCACAAACACAGACACAAATAGAAAAACACATCCAAACAGTGAAATCATTGCAAAATCAAACACTGAGGTTACAGAAGTATATCTTATAAGATGTTAACTTTATTTGTGAGGTTTATGTTATGGAACAGTAGAAAATTGAAAAAAATCAGAAAACAGCCGTATACTTGCTGAATGTGCACAAACACAGACACACATAGAAAAACACATCCAAACAGTGAAATCATTGCAAAATCAAACACTGAGGATAAATAACTATATCTTATAAGATGTTAACTTTATTTGTGAGGTTTATGTTATGGGCGAGGAGAAAATTGAAAAAAATCAGAAAACAGCCGTATACTTGCTGAATGTGCACAAAACAGACACAAATAGAAAAACACATCCAAACAGTGAAATCATTGCAAAATCAAACACTGAAGGCATATAACTATATCTTATAAGATTTTAACTTTATTTGTGAGGTTTATGTTATGGGACAGTAGAAAATTGAAAAAAAACAGAAAACAGCCGTATACTTGCTGAATGCGCACAAAAACAGACACAAATAGAAAAACACATCCAAACAGTAAAATCATTGCAAAATCAAACACTGAAGGCATATAACTATATCTTATAAGATGTTAACTTTATTTATCAGGTTTATGTTACGGGACAATAGAAAATTGAAAAAAATCAGAAAACAGCCGTATACTTGCTGAATGCGCACAAAAACAGACACAAATAGAAAAACACATCCAAACAGTGAAATCATTGCAAAATCAAACACTGAAGGCATATAACTACATCTTATAAGATGTGAACTTTATTTGTGAGGTTTATGTTATGGGACAGTAGACAATTGAAAAAAATCAGAAAACAGCCGTATACTTGCTGAATTAGCACAACAAAAGACACAAATAGAAAAACACATCCAAACAGTGAAATCATTGCAAAATCAAACACTGAGGTTACAGAAGTATATCTTATAAGATGTTAACTTTATTTGTGAGGTCTATGTTATGGGACAGTAGAAAATTGAAAAAAATCAGAAAACAGCCGTATACTTGCTGAATGTGCACAAAACAGACACAAATAGAAAAGCACATCCAAACAGTGAAATCATTGCAAAATCAAACACTGAGGGTACAGAAGTATATCTTATAAGATGTTAACTTTATTTGTGAGGTTTATGTTATGGGACAGTAGAAAATTGAAAAAAATCAGAAAACAGCCGTATACTTGCTGAATGTGCACAACAAAAGACACAAATAGAAAAACACATCCAAACAGTGAAATCATTGCAAAATCAAACACTGAGGGTACAGAAGTATATCTTATAAGATGTTAACTTTATTTGTGAGGTTTATGTTATGGGACAGTAGAAAATTGAAAAAAATCAGAAAACAGCCGTATACTTGCTGAATGCGCACAAAAACAGACACAAATAGAAAAACACATCCAAACAGTGAAATCATTGCAAAATCAAACACTGAAGGCATATAACTATATCTTATAAGATTTTAACTTTATTTGTGAGGTTTATGTTATGGGACAGTAGAAAATTGAAAAAAATCAGAAAACAGCCGTATACTTGCTGAATGTGCACAAAAACAGACACAAATAGAAAAACACATCCAAACAGTGAAATCATTGCAAAATCAAACACTGAGGTTACAGAAGTATATCTTATAAGATGTTAACTTTATTTGTGAGGTTTATGTTATGGGACAGTAGAAAATTTAAAAAAATCAGAAAACAGCCGTATACTTGCTGAATGTGCACAAAAACAGACACAAATAGAAAAACACATCCAAACAGTGAAATCATTGCAAAATCAAACACTGAAGGCATATAACTATATCTTATAAGATTTTAACTTTATTTGTTAGGTTTATGTTATGGGACAGTAGAAAATTTAAAAAAATCAGAAAACAGCCGTATACTTGCTGAATGTGCACAAAAACAGACACAAATAGAAAAACACATCCAAACAGTGAAATCATTGCAAAATCAAACACTGAGGTTACAGAAGTATATCTTATAAGATGTTAACTTTATTTGTGAGGTTTATGTTATGGGACAGTAGAAAATTGAAAAAAATCAGAAAACAGCCGTATACTTGCTGAATGTGCACAAAAACAGACACAAATAGAAAAACACATCCAAACAGTGAAATCATTGCAAAATCAAACACTGAAGGCACATAACTATATCTTATAAGATTTTAACTTTATTTGTGAGGTTTATGTTATGCGACAGTAGAAAATTGAAAAAAATCTGAAAACAGCCGTATACTTGCTGAATGTGCACAAAAACAGACACAAATAGAAAAACACATCCAAACAGTGAAATCATTGCAAAATCAAACACTGAGGGTACAGAAGTATATCTTATAAGATGTTAACTTTATTTGTGAGGTTTATGTTATGCGACAGTAGAAAATTGAAAAAAATCTGAAAACAGCCGTATACTTGCTGAATGTGCACAAAAACAGACACAAATAGAAAAACACATCCAAACAGTGAAATCATTGCAAAATCAAACACTGAGGTTACAGAAGTATATCTTATAAGATGTTAACTTTATTTGTGAGGTTTATGTTATGGGCGAGGAGAAAATTGAAAAAAATCAGAAAACAGCCGTATACTTGCTGAATGTGCACAAAACAGACACAAATAGAAAAACACATCCAAACAGTGAAATCATTGCAAAATCAAACACTGAAGGCATATAACTATATCTTATAAGATTTTAACTTTATTTGTGAGGTTTATGTTATGGGACAGTAGAAAATTGAAAAAAAACAGAAAACAGCCGTATACTTGCTGAATGCGCACAAAAACAGACACAAATAGAAAAACACATCCAAACAGTAAAATCATTGCAAAATCAAACACTGAAGGCATATAACTATATCTTATAAGATGTTAACTTTATTTATCAGGTTTATGTTACGGGACAATAGAAAATTGAAAAAAATCAGAAAACAGCCGTATACTTGCTGAATGCGCACAAAAACAGACACAAATAGAAAAACACATCCAAACAGTGAAATCATTGCAAAATCAAACACTGAAGGCATATAACTACATCTTATAAGATGTGAACTTTATTTGTGAGGTTTATGTTATGGGACAGTAGACAATTGAAAAAAATCAGAAAACAGCCGTATACTTGCTGAATTAGCACAACAAAAGACACAAATAGAAAAACACATCCAAACAGTGAAATCATTGCAAAATCAAACACTGAGGTTACAGAAGTATATCTTATAAGATGTTAACTTTATTTGTGAGGTCTATGTTATGGGACAGTAGAAAATTGAAAAAAATCAGAAAACAGCCGTATACTTGCTGAATGTGCACAAAACAGACACAAATAGAAAAGCACATCCAAACAGTGAAATCATTGCAAAATCAAACACTGAGGGTACAGAAGTATATCTTATAAGATGTTAACTTTATTTGTGAGGTTTATGTTATGGGACAGTAGAAAATTGAAAAAAATCAGAAAACAGCCGTATACTTGCTGAATGTGCACAACAAAAGACACAAATAGAAAAACACATCCAAACAGTGAAATCATTGCAAAATCAAACACTGAGGGTACAGAAGTATATCTTATAAGATGTTAACTTTATTTGTGAGGTTTATGTTATGGGACAGTAGAAAATTGAAAAAAATCAGAAAACAGCCGTATACTTGCTGAATGCGCACAAAAACAGACACAAATAGAAAAACACATCCAAACAGTGAAATCATTGCAAAATCAAACACTGAAGGCATATAACTATATCTTATAAGATTTTAACTTTATTTGTGAGGTTTATGTTATGGGACAGTAGAAAATTGAAAAAAATCAGAAAACAGCCGTATACTTGCTGAATGTGCACAAAAACAGACACAAATAGAAAAACACATCCAAACAGTGAAATCATTGCAAAATCAAACACTGAGGTTAAAGAAGTATATCTTATAAGATGTTAACTTTATTTGTGAGGTTTATGTTATGGGACAGTAGAAAATTTAAAAAAATCAGAAAACAGCCGTATACTTGCTGAATGTGCACAAAAACAGACACAAATAGAAAAACACATCCAAACAGTGAAATCATTGCAAAATCAAACACTGAAGGCATATAACTATATCTTATAAGATTTTAACTTTATTTGTGAGGTTTATGTTATGGGACAGTAGAAAATTTTAAAAAATCAGAAAACAGCCGTATACTTGCTGAATGTGCACAAAAACAGACACAAATAGAAAAACACATCCAAACAGTGAAATCATTGCAAAATCAAACACTGAGGTTACAGAAGTATATCTTATAAGATGTTAACTTTATTTGTGAGGTTTATGTTATGGGACAGTAGAAAATTTAAAAAAATCAGAAAACAGCCGTATACTTGCTGAATGTGCACAAAAACAGACACAAATAGAAAAACACATCCAAACAGTGAAATCATTGCAAAATCAAACACTGAAGGCACATAACTATATCTTATAAGATTTTAACTTTATTTGTGAGGTTTATGTTATGCGACAGTAGAAAATTGAAAAAAATCTGAAAACAGCCGTATACTTGCTGAATGTGCACAAAAACAGACACAAATAGAAAAACACATCCAAACAGTGAAATCATTGCAAAATCAAACACTGAGGGTACAGAAGTATATCTTATAAGATGTTAACTTTATTTGTGAGGTTTATGTTATGGGACAGTAGACAATTCAAAAAAATCAGAAAACAGCCGTATACTTGCTGAATGTGCACAACAAAAGACACACATAGAAAAACACATCCAAACAGTGAAATCATTGCAAAATCAAACACTGAAGGCATATAACTATATCTTATAAGATTTTAACTTTATTTGTGAGGTTTATGTTATGCGACAGTAGAAAATTGAAAAAAATCTGAAAACAGCCGTATACTTGCTGAATGCGCACAAATACAGACACAAATAGAAAAACACATCCAAACAGTGAAATCATTGCAAAATCAAACACTGAGGTTACAGAAGTATATCTTAGAAGATGTTAACTTTATTTGTGAGGTTTATGTTATGGGCGAGGAGAAAATTGAAAAAAATCAGAAAACAGCCGTATACTTGCTGAATGTGCACAAAACAGACACAAATAGAAAAACACATCCAAACAGTGAAATCATTGCAAAATCAAACACTGAGGTTACAGAAGTATATCTTATAAGATGTTAACTTTATTTGTGAGGTTTATGTTATGGGACAGTAGAAAATTTAAAAAAATCAGAAAACAGCCGTATACTTGCTGAATGTGCACAAAAACAGACACAAATAGAAAAACACATCCAAACAGTGAAATCATTGCAAAATCAAACACTGAAGGCATATAACTATATCTTATAAGATTTTAACTTTATTTGTGAGGTTTATGTTATGGGACAGTAGAAAATTTAAAAAAATCAGAAAACAGCCGTATACTTGCTGAATGTGCACAAAAACAGACACAAATAGAAAAACACATCCAAACAGTGAAATCATTGCAAAATCAAACACTGAGGTTACAGAAGTATATCTTATAAGATGTTAACTTTATTTGTGAGGTTTATGTTATGGGACAGTAGAAAATTTAAAAAAATCAGAAAACAGCCGTATACTTGCTGAATGTGCACAAAAACAGACACAAATAGAAAAACACATCCAAACAGTGAAATCATTGCAAAATCAAACACTGAAGGCACATAACTATATCTTATAAGATTTTAACTTTATTTGTGAGGTTTATGTTATGCGACAGTAGAAAATTGAAAAAAATCTGAAAACAGCCGTATACTTGCTGAATGTGCACAAAAACAGACACAAATAGAAAAACACATCCAAACAGTGAAATCATTGCAAAATCAAACACTGAGGGTACAGAAGTATATCTTATAAGATGTTAACTTTATTTGTGAGGTTTATGTTATGCGACAGTAGAAAATTGAAAAAAATCTGAAAACAGCCGTATACTTGCTGAATGTGCACAAAAACAGACACAAATAGAAAAACACATCCAAACAGTGAAATCATTGCAAAATCAAACACTGAGGTTACAGAAGTATATCTTATAAGATATTAACTTTATTTATGAGGTTTATGTTATGGGACATTCGAAAATTGAAAAAAATCAGAAAACAGCCGTATACTTGCTGAATGTGCACAACAAAAGACACAAATAGAAAAACACATCCAAACAGTGAAATCATTGCAAAATCAAACACTGAGGGTACAGAAGTATATCTTATAAGATGTTAACTTTATTTGTGAGGTTTATGTTATGCGACAGTAGAAAATTGAAAAAAATCTGAAAACAGCCGTATACTTGCTGAATGTGCACAAAAACAGACACAAATAGAAAAACACATCCAAACAGTGAAATCATTGCAAAATCAAACACTGAGGTTACAGAAGTATATCTTATAAGATATTAACTTTATTTGTGAGGTTTATGTTATGGGACATTCGAAAATTAAAAAAAATCAGAAAACAGCCGTATACTTGCTGAATGTGCACAACAAAAGACACAAATAGAAAAACACATCCAAACAGTGAAATCATTGCAATCAAACACTGAGGTTACAGAAGTATATCTTATAAGATGTTAACTTTATTTGTGAGGTTTATGTTATGGGCGAGGAGAAAATTGAAAAAAATCAGAAAACAGCCGTATACTTGCTGAATGTCCACAAACACAGACACACATAGAAAAACACATCCAAACAGTGAAATCATTGCAAAATCAAAAACTGAAGGCATATAACTATATCTTATAAGATTTTAATTTTATTTGTGAGGTTTATGTTATGGGACAGTAGAAAATTCAAAAAAATCAGAAAACAGCCGTATACTTGCTGAATGTGCACAACAAAAGACACACATAGAAAAACACATCCAAACAGTGAAATCATTGCAAAATCAAACACTGAAGGCATATAACTATATCTTATAAGATTTTAACTTCATTTGTGAGGTTTATGTTATGCGACAGTAGAAAATTGAAAAAAATCTGAAAACAGCCGTATACTTGCTGAATGTGCACAAAACAGACACAAATAGAAAAACACATCCAAACAGTGAAATCATTGCAAAATCAAACACTGAGGTTACAGAAGTATATCTTATCAGATGTTAACTTCATTTGTGAGGTTTATGTTATGCGACAGTAGAAAATTGAAAAAAATCAGAAAACAGCCGTATACTTGCTGAATGTGCACAAAAACAGACACAAATAGAAAAACACATCCAAACAGTGAAATCATTGCAAAATCGAACACTGAGGTTACAGAAGTATATCTTATAAGATGTTAACTTTATTTGTGAGGTTTATGTTATGGGCGAGGAGAAAATTGAAAAAAATCAGAAAACAGCCGTATACTTGCTGAATGTGCACAAAACAGACACAAATAGAAAAACACATCCAAACAGTGAAATCATTGCAAAATCAAACACTGAAGGCATATAACTATATCTTATAAGATTTTAACTTTATTTGTGAGGTTTATGTTATGGGACAGTAGAAAATTGAAAAAAAACAGAAAACAGCCGTATACTTGCTGAATGCGCACAAAAACAGACACAAATAGAAAAACACATCCAAACAGTAAAATCATTGCAAAATCAAACACTGAAGGCATATAACTATATCTTATAAGATGTTAACTTTATTTGTGAGGTTTATGTTATGCGACAGTAGAAAATTGAAAAAAATCTGAAAACAGCCGTATACTTGCTGAATGTGCACAAAAACAGACACAAATAGAAAAACACATCCAAACAGTGAAATCATTGCAAAATCAAACACTGAGGTTACAGAAGTATATCTTATAAGATGTTAACTTTATTTATGAGGTTTATGTTACGGGACAATAGAAAATTGAAAAAAATCAGAAAACAGCCGTATACTTGCTGAATGTGCACAAAACAGACACAAATAGAAAAACACATCCAAACAGTGAAATCATTGCAAAATCAAACACTGATGGCATATAACTATATCTTATAAGATGTTAACTTCATTTGTGAGGTTTATGTTATGGGACAGTAGAAAATTGAAAAAAATTAGTCGATACTTGCTGAATGTGCACAACAAAAGACACAAATAGAAAAACACATCCAAGCAGTGAAATCATTGCAAAATCAAACACTGAGGTTACAGAAGTATATCTTATAAGATGTTAACTTTATTTGTGAGGTTTATGTTATGGGCGAGGAGAAAATTGAAAAAAATCAGAAAACAGCCGTATACTTGCTGAATGTGCACAAAAACAGACACAAATAGAAAAACACATCCAAACAGTGAAATCATTGCAAAATCAAACACTGAAGGCATATAACTACATCTTATAAGATGTGAACTTTATTTGTGCGGTTTATGTTATGGGACAGTAGACAATTGAAAAAAATCAGAAAACAGCCGTATACTTGCTGAATTAGCACAACAAAAGACACAAATAGAAAAACACATCCAAACAGTGAAATCATTGCAAAATCAAACACTGAAGGCATATAACTATATCTTATAAGATGTTAACTTTATTTGTGAGGTTTATGTTATGGGACAGTAGAAAATTGAAAAAAATCCGAAAACAGCCGTATACTTGCTGAATGTGCACAAAAACAGACACAAATAGAAAAACACATCCAAACAGTGAAATCATTGCAAAATCAAACACTGACGGCATATAACTATATCTTATAAGATGTTAACTTTATTTATCAGGTTTATGTTACGGGACAATAGAAAATTGAAAAAAATCAGAAAACAGCCGTATACTTGCTGAATGCGCACAAAAACAGACACAAATAGAAAAACACATCCAAACAGTGAAATCATTGCAAAATCAAACACTGAGGTTACAGAAGTATATCTTATAAGATGTTAACTTTATTTGTGAGGTCTATGTTATGGGACAGTAGACAATTCAAAAAAATCAGAAAACAGCCGTATACTTGCTGAATGTGCACAACAAAAGACACACATAGAAAAACACATCCAAACAGTGAAATCATTGCAAAATCAAACACTGAAGGCATATAACTATATCTTATAAGATTTTAACTTTATTTGTGAGGTTTATGTTATGCGACAGTAGAAAATTGAAAAAAATCTGAAAACAGCCGTATACTTGCTGAATGCGCACAAATACAGACACAAATAGAAAAACACATCCAAACAGTGAAATCATTGCAAAATCAAACACTGAGGTTACAGAAGTATATCTTATAAGATGTTAACTTTATTTGTGAGGTTTATGTTATGGGCGAGGAGAAAATTGAAAAAAATCAGAAAACAGCCGTATACTTGCTGAATGTGCACAAAACAGACACAAATAGAAAAACACATCCAAACAGTGAAATCATTGCAAAATCAAACACTGAAAGCATATAACTATATCTTATAAGATTTTAACTTTATTTGTGAGGTTTATGTTATGGGACAGTAGAAAATTGAAAAAAAACAGAAAACAGCCGTATACTTGCTGAATGCGCACAAAAACAGACACAAATAGAAAAACACATCCAAACAGTAAAATCATTGCAAAATCAAACACTGAAGGCATATAACTATATCTTATAAGATGTTAACTTTATTTGTGAGGTTTATGTTATGCGACAGTAGAAAATTGAAAAAAATCTGAAAACAGCCGTATACTTGCTGAATGTGCACAAAAACAGACACAAATAGAAAAACACATCCAAACAGTGAAATCATTGCAAAATCAAACACTGAGGTTACAGAAGTATATCTTATCAGATGTTAACTTTATTTATCAGGTTTATGTTACGGGACAATAGAAAATTGAAAAAAATCAGAAAACAGCCGTATACTTGCTGAATGCGCACAAAAACAGACACAAATAGAAAAACACATCCAAACAGTGAAATCATTGCAAAATCAAACACTGAAGGCATATAACTACATCTTATAAGATGTGAACTTTATTTGTGAGGTTTATGTTATGGGACAGTAGAAAATTGAAAAAAATCAGAAAACAGCCGTATACTTGCTGAATGCGCATAAAAACACAAATAGAAAAACACATCCAAACAGTGAAATCATTGCAAAATCAAACACTGAGGGTACAGAAGTATATCTTATAAGATGTTAACTTTATTTGTGAGGTTTATGTTATGGGACAGTAGAAAATTGAAAAAAGTCAGAAAACAGCCGTATACTTGCTGAATGTGCACAAAAACAGACACAAATAGAAAAACACATCCAAACAGTGTAATCATTGCAAAATCAAACACTGAAGGCATATAACTATATCTTATAAGATTTTAACTTTATTTGTGAGGTTTATGTTATGGGACAGTAGGAAATTGAAAAAAATCAGAAAACAGCCGTATACTTGCTGAATGTGCACAAAAACAGACACAAATAGAAAAACACATCCAAACAGTGAAATCATTGCAAAATCAAACACTGAAGGCATATAACTTTATCTTATAAGATTTTAACTTTATTTGTGAGGTTTATGTTATGGGACAGTAGAAAATTGAAAAAAATCAGAAAACAGCTGTATACTTGCTGAACGCGCACAAAAACAGACACAAATAGAAAAACACTTCCAAACAGTGAAATCATTGCAAAATCAAACACTGAGGGTACAGAAGTATATCTGATAAGATGTTAACTTTATTTGTGAGATTTATGTTATGGGACAGTAGAAAATTGAATAAAATCAGAAAACAGCCGTATACTTGCTGAATGTGCACAAAAACAGACACAAATAGAAAAACACATCCAAACAGTGAAATCATTGCAAAATCAAACACTGAGGGTAAATAACTATATCTTATAAGATTTTAACTTTATTTGTGAGGTTTATGTTATGGGACAGTAGGAAATTGAAAAAAATCAGAAAACAGCCGTATACTTGCTGAATGTGCACAAAAACAGACACAAATAGAAAAACACATCCAAACAGTGAAATCATTGCAAAATCAAACACTGAAGGCATATAACTTTATCTTATAAGATTTTAACTTTATTTGTGAGGTTTATGTTATGGGACAGTAGAAAATTGAAAAAAATCAGAAAACAGCTGTATACTTGCTGAACGCGCACAAAAACAGACACAAATAGAAAAACACTTCCATACAGTGAAATCATTGCAAAATCAAACACTGAGGGTACAGAAGTATATCTGATAAGATGTTAACTTTATTTGTGAGATTTATGTTATGGGACAGTAGAAAATTGAATAAAATCAGAAAACAGCCGTATACTTGCTGAATGTGCACAAAAACAGACACAAATAGAAAAACACATCCAAACAGTGAAATCATTGCAAAATCAAACACTGAGGGTAAATAACTATATCTTATAAGATTTTTACTTTATTTGTGAGGTTTATGTTATGGGACAGTAGAAAATTGAAAAAAATCAGAAAACAGCCGTATACTTGCTGAATGTTCATAAAAACACAAATAGAAAAACACATCCAAACAGTGAAATCATTGCAAAATCAAACACTGAGGTTACAGAAGTATATCTTATAAGATATTAACTTTATTTGTGAGGTTTATGTTATGGGACATTCGAAAATTGAAAAAAATCAGAAAACAGCCGTATACTTGCTGAATGTGCACAACAAAAGACACAAATAGAAAAACACATCCAAACAGTGAAATCATTGCAATCAAACACTGAGGTTACAGAAGTATATCTTATAAGATGTTAACTTTATTTGTGAGGTTTATGTTATGGGCGAGGAGAAAATTGAAAAAAATCAGAAAACAGCCGTATACTTGCTGAATGTGCACAAACACAGACACACATAGAAAAACACATCCAAACAGTGAAATCATTGCAAAATCAAACACTGAGGTTACAGAAGTATATCTTATAAGATGTTAACTTTATTTGTGAGGTTTATGTTATGGGACAGTAGAAAATTAAAAAAAATCAGAAAACAGCCGTATACTTGCTGAATGTGCACAAAAACAGACACAAATAGAAAAACACATCCAAACAGTGAAATCATTGCAAAATCAAACACTGAAGGCATATAACTATATCTTATAAGATTTTAACTTTATTTGTGAGGTTTATGTTATGGGACAGTAGAAAATTTAAAAAAATCAGAAAACAGCCGTATACTTGCTGAATGTGCACAAAAACAGACACAAATAGAAAAACACATCCAAACAGTGAAATCATTGCAAAATCAAACACTGAGGTTACAGAAGTATATCTTATAAGATATTAACTTTATTTATGAGGTTTATGTTATGGGACATTCGAAAATTGAAAAAAATCAGAAAACAGCCGTATACTTGCTGAATGTGCACAACAAAAGACACAAATAGAAAAACACATCCAAACAGTGAAATCATTGCAAAATCAAACACTGAGGGTACAGAAGTATATCTTATAAGATGTTAACTTTATTTGTGAGGTTTATGTTATGGGACATTCGAAAATTAAAAAAAATCAGAAAACAGCCGTATACTTGCTGAATGTGCACAACAAAAGACACAAATAGAAAAACACATCCAAACAGTGAAATCATTGCAATCAAACACTGAGGTTACAGAAGTATATCTTATAAGATGTTAACTTTATTTGTGAGGTTTATGTTATGGGCGAGGAGAAAATTGAAAAAAATCAGAAAACAGCCGTATACTTGCTGAATGTCCACAAACACAGACACACATAGAAAAACACATCCAAACAGTGAAATCATTGCAAAATCAAAAACTGAAGGCATATAACTATATCTTATAAGATTTTAATTTTATTTGTGAGGTTTATGTTATGGGACAGTAGAAAATTCAAAAAAATCAGAAAACAGCCGTATACTTGCTGAATGTGCACAACAAAAGACACACATAGAAAAACACATCCAAACAGTGAAATCATTGCAAAATCAAACACTGAAGGCATATAACTATATCTTATAAGATTTTAACTTTATTTGTGAGGTTTATGTTATGGGACAGTAGAAAATTGAAAAAAATCTGAAAACAGCCGTATACTTGCTGAATGCGCACAAATACAGACACAAATAGAAAAACACATCCAAACAGTGAAATCATTGCAAAATCAAACACTGAGGTTACAGAAGTATATCTTATAAGATGTTAACTTTATTTGTGAGGTTTATGTTATGGGCGAGGAGAAAATTGAAAAAAATCAGAAAACAGCCGTATACTTGCTGAATGTGCACAAAACAGACACAAATAGAAAAACACATCCAAACAGTGAAATCATTGCAAAATCAAACACTGAAGGCATATAACTATATCTTATAAGATTTTAACTTTATTTGTGAGGTTTATGTTATGGGACAGTAGAAAATTGAAAAAAAACAGAAAACAGCCGTATACTTGCTGAATGCGCACAAAAACAGACACAAATAGAAAAACACATCCAAACAGTAAAATCATTGCAAAATCAAACACTGAAGGCATATAACTATATCTTATAAGATGTTAACTTTATTTATCAGGTTTATGTTACGGGACAATAGAAAATTGAAAAAAATCAGAAAACAGCCGTATACTTGCTGAATGCGCACAAAAACAGACACAAATAGAAAAACACATCCAAACAGTGAAATCATTGCAAAATCAAACACTGAAGGCATATAACTACATCTTATAAGATGTGAACTTTATTTGTGAGGTTTATGTTATGGGACAGTAGACAATTGAAAAAAATCAGAAAACAGCCGTATACTTGCTGAATTAGCACAACAAAAGACACAAATAGAAAAACACATCCAAAAAGTGAAATCATTGCAAAATCAAACACTGAGGTTACAGAAGTATATCTTATAAGATGTTAACTTTATTTGTGAGGTCTATGTTATGGGACAGTAGAAAATTGAAAAAAATCAGAAAACAGCCGTATACTTGCTGAATGTGCACAAAACAGACACAAATAGAAAAGCACATCCAAACAGTGAAATCATTGCAAAATCAAACACTGAGGGTACAGAAGTATATCTTATAAGATGTTAACTTTATTTGTGAGGTTTATGTTATGGGACAGTAGAAAATTGAAAAAAATCAGAAAACAGCCGTATACTTGCTGAATGTGCACAACAAAAGACACAAATAGAAAAACACATCCAAACAGTGAAATCATTGCAAAATCAAACACTGAGGGTACAGAAGTATATCTTATAAGATGTTAACTTTATTTGTGAGGTTTATGTTATGGGACAGTAGAAAATTGAAAAAAATCAGAAAACAGCCGTATACTTGCTGAATGCGCACAAAAACAGACACAAATAGAAAAACACATCCAAACAGTGAAATCATTGCAAAATCAAACACTGAAGGCATATAACTATATCTTATAAGATTTTAACTTTATTTGTGAGGTTTATGTTATGGGACAGTAGAAAATTGAAAAAAATCAGAAAACAGCCGTATACTTGCTGAATGTGCACAAAAACAGACACAAATAGAAAAACACATCCAAACAGTGAAATCATTGCAAAATCAAACACTGAGGTTACAGAAGTATATCTTATAAGATGTTAACTTTATTTGTGAGGTTTATGTTATGGGACAGTAGAAAATTGAAAAAAATCAGAAAACAGCCGTATACTTGCTGAATGTGCACAAAAACAGACACAAATAGAAAAACACATCCAAACAGTGAAATCATTGCAAAATCAAACACTGAAGGCATATAACTATATCTTATAAGATTTTAACTTTATTTGTGAGGTTTATGTTATGGGACAGTAGAAAATTGAAAAAAATCAGAAAACAGCCGTATACTTGCTGAATGCGCACAAAAACAGACACAAATAGAAAAACACATCCAAACAGTGAAATCATTGCAAAATCAAACACTGAAGGCATATAACTATATCTTATAAGATTTTAACTTTATTTGTGAGGTTTATGTTATGGGCGAGGAGAAAATTGAAAAAAATCAGAAAACAGCCGTATACTTGCTGAATGTCCACAAACACAGACACACATAGAAAAACACATCCAAACAGTGAAATCATTGCAAAATCAAAAACTGAAGGCATATAACTATATCTTATAAGATTTTAACTTTATTTGTGAGGTTTATGTTATGGGACAGTAGAAAATTTAAAAAAATCAGAAAACAGCCGTATACTTGCTGAATGTGCACAAAAACAGACACAAATAGAAAAACACATCCAAACAGTGAAATCATTGCAAAATCAAACACTGAGGGTACAGAAGTATATCTTATAAGATGTTAACTTTATTTGTGAGGTTTATGTTATGCGACAGTAGAAAATTGAAAAAAATCTGAAAACAGCCGTATACTTGCTGAATGTGCACAAAAACAGACACAAATAGAAAAACACATCCAAACAGTGAAATCATTGCAAAATCAAACACTGAGGTTACAGAAGTATATCTTATAAGATATTAACTTTATTTATGAGGTTTATGTTATGGGACATTCGAAAATTGAAAAAAATCAGAAAACAGCCGTATACTTGCTGAATGTGCACAACAAAAGACACAAATAGAAAAACACATCCAAACAGTGAAATCATTGCAAAATCAAACACTGAGGGTACAGAAGTATATCTTATAAGATGTTAACTTTATTTGTGAGGTTTATGTTATGCGACAGTAGAAAATTGAAAAAAATCTGAAACGGCCGTATACTTGCTGAATGTGCACAAAAACAGACACAAATAGAAAAACACATCCAAACAGTGAAATCATTGCAAAATCAAACACTGAGGTTACAGAAGTATATCTTATAAGATATTAACTTTATTTGTGAGGTTTATGTTATGGGACATTCGAAAATTAAAAAAAATCAGAAAACAGCCGTATACTTGCTGAATGTGCACAACAAAAGACACAAATAGAAAAACACATCCAAACAGTGAAATCATTGCAATCAAACACTGAGGTTACAGAAGTATATCTTATAAGATGTTAACTTTATTTGTGAGGTTTATGTTATGGGCGAGGAGAAAATTGAAAAAAATCAGAAAACAGCCGTATACTTGCTGAATGTGCACAAAACAGACACAAATAGAAAAACACATCCAAACAGTGAAATCATTGCAAAATCAAACACTGAGGTTACAGAAGTATATCTTATCAGATGTTAACTTCATTTGTGAGGTTTATGTTATGCGACAGTAGAAAATTGAAAAAAATCAGAAAACAGCCGTATACTTGCTGAATGTGCACAAAAACAGACACAAATAGAAAAACACATCCAAACAGTGAAATCATTGCAAAATCGAACACTGAGGTTACAGAAGTATATCTTATAAGATGTTAACTTTATTTGTGAGGTTTATGTTATGGGACAGTAGAAAATTGAAAAAAATCAGAAAACAGCCGTATACTTGCTGAATGTGCACAAAAACAGACACACATAGAAAAACACATCCAAACAGTGAAATCATTGCAAAATCAAACACTGAAGGCATATAACTATATCTTATAAGATTTTAACTTTATTTGTGAGGTTTATGTTATGCGACAGTAGAAAATTGAAAAAAATCTGAAAACAGCCGTATACTTGCTGAATGCGCACAAATACAGACACAAATAGAAAAACACATCCAAACAGTGAAATCATTGCAAAATCAAACACTGAGGTTACAGAAGTATATCTTATAAGATGTTAACTTTATTTGTGAGGTTTATGTTATGGGCGAGGAGAAAATTGAAAAAAATCAGAAAACAGCCGTATACTTGCTGAATGTGCACAAAACAGACACAAATAGAAAAACACATCCAAACCGTGAAATCATTGCAAAATCAAACACTGAAGGCATATAACTATATCTTATAAGATTTTAACTTTATTTGTGAGGTTTATGTTATGGGACAGTAGAAAATTGAAAAAAAACGGAAAACAGCCGTATACTTGCTGAATGCGCACAAAAACAGACACAAATAGAAAAACACATCCAAACAGTAAAATCATTGCAAAATCAAACACTGAAGGCATATAACTATATCTTATAAGATGTTAACTTTATTTGTGAGGTTTATGTTATGCGACAGTAGAAAATTGAAAAAAATCTGAAAACAGCCGTATACTTGCTGAATGTGCACAAAAACAGACACAAATAGAAAAACACATCCAAACAGTGAAATCATTGCAAAATCAAACACTGAGGTTACAGAAGTATATCTTATAAGATGTTAACTTTATTTATGAGGTTTATGTTACGGGACAATAGAAAATTGAAAAAAATCAGAAAACAGCCGTATACTTGCTGAATGTGCACAAAACAGACACAAATAGAAAAACAGACACAAATAGAAAAACACATCCAAACAGTGAAATCATTGCAAAATCAAACACTGACGGCATATAACTATATCTTATAAGATGTTAACTTCATTTGTGAGGTTTATGTTATGGGACAGTAGAAAATTGAAAAAAATTAGTCGATACTTGCTGAATGTGCACAACAAAAGACACAAATAGAAAAACACATCCAAGCAGTGAAATCATTGCAAAATCAAACACTGAGGTTACAGAAGTATATCTTATCAGATGTTAACTTCATTTGTGAGGTTTATGTTATGGGACAGTAGAAAATTGAAAAAAATCAGAAAACAGCCGTATACTTGCTGAATGTGCACAAAAACAGACACAAATAGAAAAACACATCCAAACAGTGAAATCATTGCAAAATCGAACACTGAGGTTACAGAAGTATATCTTATAAGATGTTAACTTTATTTGTGAGGTTTATGTTATGGGACAGTAGAAAATTGAAAAAAATCCGAAAACAGCCGTATACTTGCTGAATGTGCACAAAAACAGACACAAATAGAAAAACACATCCAAACAGTGAAATCATTGCAAAATCAAACACTGACGGCATATAACTATATCTTATAAGATGTTAACTTTATTTATCAGGTTTATGTTACGGGACAATAGAAAATTGAAAAAAATCAGAAAACAGCCGTATACTTGCTGAATGCGCACAAAAACAGACACAAATAGAAAAACACATCCAAACAGTGAAATCATTGCAAAATCAAACACTGAAGGCATATAACTACATCTTATAAGATGTGAACTTTATTTGTGAGGTTTATGTTATGGGACAGTAGACAATTGAAAAAAATCAGAAAACAGCCGTATACTTGCTGAATTAGCACAACAAAAGACACAAATAGAAAAACACATCCAAACAGTGAAATCATTGCAAAATCAAACACTGAAGGCATATAACTATATCTTATAACATGTTAACTTTATTTGTGAGGTTTATGTTATGGGACAGTAGAAAATTGAAAAAAATCCGAAAACAGCCGTATACTTGCTGAATGTGCACAAAAACAGACACAAATAGAAAAACACATCCAAACAGTGAAATCATTGCAAAATCAAACACTGACGGCATATAACTATATCTTATAAGATGTTAACTTTATTTATCAGGTTTATGTTACGGGACAATAGAAATTAAAAAAAAATCAGAAAACAGCCGTATACTTGCTGAATGCGCACAAAAACAGACACAAATAGAAAAACACATCCAAACAGTGAAATCATTGCAAAATCAAACACTGAAGGCATATAACTACATCTTATAAGATGTGAACTTTATTTGTGAGGTTTATGTTATGGGACAGTAGACAATTGAAAAAAATCAGAAAACAGCCGTATACTTGCTGAATTAGCACAACAAAAGACACAAATAGAAAAACACATCCAAACAGTGAAATCATTGCAAAATCAAACACTGAAGGCATATAACTATATCTTATAAGATTTTAACTTTATTTGTGAGGTTTATGTTATGGGACAGTAGAAAATTGAAAAAAATCAGAAAACAGCCGTATACTTGCTGAATGTGCACAACAAAAGACACAAATAGAAAAACACATCCAAACAGTGAAATCATTGCAAAATCAAACACTGAGGTTACAGAAGTATATCTTATAAGATGTTAACTTTATTTGTGAGGTTTATGTTATGCGAGAGTAGAAAATTGAAAAAAATCAGAAAACAGCCGTGTACTTGCTGAATGTGCACAAAAACAGACACAAATAGAAAAACACATCCAAACAGTGTAATCATTGCAAAATCAAACACTGAAGGCATATAACTATATCTTATAAGATTTTAACTTTATTTGTGAGGTTTATGTTATGGGACAGTAGAAAATTGAAAAAAATCAGAAAACAGCCGTATACTTGCTGAATGCGCATAAAAACACAAATAGAAAAACACATCCAAACAGTGAAATCATTGCAAAATCAAACACTGAGGGTACAGAAGTATATCTGATAAGATGTTAACTTTATTTGTGAGATTTATGTTATGGGACAGTAGAAAATTGAAAAAAATCAGAAAACAGCCGTATACTTGCTGAATGTGCACAAAAACAGACACAAATAGAAAGACACATCCAAAAAGTGAAATCATTGCAAAATCAAACACTGAGGGTACAGAAGTATATCTTATAAGATGTTAACTTTATTTGTGAGGTTTATGTTATGCGAGAGTAGAAAATTGAAAAAAATCAGAAAACAGCCGTATACTTGCTGAATGTGCACAAAAACAGACACAAATAGAAAAACACATCCAAACAGTGAAATCATTGCAAAATCAAACACTGAGGTTACAGAAGTATATCTTATAAGATGTTTACTTTATTTGTGAGGTTTATGTTATGGGACAGTAGAAAATTGAAAAAAATCAGAAAACAGCCGTATACTTGCTGAATGTGCACAAAAACAGACACAAATAGAAAAACACATCCAAACAGTGAAATCATTGCAAAATCAAACACTGAGGTTACAGAAGTATATCTTATAAGATGTTTACTTTATTTGTGAGGTTTATGTTATGGGACAGTAGAAAATTGAAAAAAATCAGAAAACAGTCAAGCTTGCTGAATGTGCACAACAAAAGACACAAATAGAAAAACACATCCAAACAGTGAAATCATTGCAAAATCAAACACTGAGGGTACAGAAGTATATCTTATAAGATGTTAACTTTATTTGTGAGGTTTATGTTATGCGACAGTAGAAAATTGAAAAAAATCAGAAAACAGCCGTATACTTGCTGAATGTGCACAAAAACAGACACAAATAGAAAAACACATAGAATAGAATAGAATAGAATAGAATAGAATAGCCTTTGTTGTCGTTATTTTGTGGACAACGAAATTTGGGTGCCACTCCCTTGGTGCAAAATACAATGTATAAATAACAATTTTAAAAGAGAAAATAAAAATATTAACAATAAAATAAGAATATGAAAATGTTGTTTACATTTTTCCAGAAACTATGACTATGACATTTACAAAGATGACAAAATATAGCAGCAAGATGACAAAATATAGCAGCGAGGACAAAGTGACTGAAACATCAGACTATTGCACTTTCCAGTGGTGTTTCCCTATGAATGAATGAAACATCCAAACAGTGAAATCATTGCAAAATCAAACACTGAGGTTACAGAAGTATATCTTATAAGATGTTAACTTTATTTGTGAGGTTTATGTTATGGAACAGTAGAAAATTGAAAAAAATCAGAAAACAGCCATATAACTTGCTGAATGTGCACAAAAACAGACACAAATAGAAAAACACATCCAAACAGTGAAATCATTGCAAAATCAAACACTGAAGGCATATAACTATATCTTATAAGATTTTAACTTTATTTGTGAGGTTTCTGTTATGGGACAGTAGAAAATTGAATAAAATCAGAAAACAGCCGTATACTTGCTGAATGTGCACAAAAACAGACACAAATAGAAAAACACATCCAAACAGTGAAATCATTGCAAAATCAAACACTGAAGGCATATAACTACATCTTATAAGATGTGAACTTTATTTGTGAGGTTTATGTTATGGGACAGTAGAAAATTGAAAAAAATCAGAAAACAGCCGTATACTTGCTGAATTAGCACAACAAAAGACACAAATAGAAAAACACATCCAAACAGTGAAATCATTGCAAAATCAAACACTTAGGGTACAGAAGTATATCTTATAAGATGTTAACTTTATTCGTGAGGTTTATGTTATGGGACAGTAGAAAATTGAAAAAAATCAGAAAACAGCCGTATACTTGCTGAATGTGCACAAAACAGACACAAATAGAAAAACACATCCAAACAGTGAAATCATTGCAAAATCAAACACTGAGGGTACATAAGTATATCTTATAAGATTTTAACTTTATTTGTGAGGTTTATGTTATGGGACAGTAGAAAATTGAAAAAAATCTGAAAACAGCCGTATACTTGCTGAATGTGCACAAAAACAGACACAAATAGAAAAACACATCCAAACAGTGAAATCATTGCAAAATCAAACACTGAGGGTACAGAAGTATATCTTATAAGATGTTAACTTTATTTGTGAGGTTTATGTTATGCGAGAGTAGAAAATTGAAAAAAATCAGAAAACAGCCGTATACTTGCTGAATGTGCACAAAAACAGACACAAATAGAAAAACACATCCAAACAGTGTAATCATTGCAAAATCAAACACTGAAGGCATATAACTATATCTTATAAGATTTTAACTTTATTTGTGAGGTTTATGTTATGGGACAGTAGAAAATTGAAAAAAATCAGAAAACAGCCGTATACTTGCTGAATGCGCATAAAAACACAAATAGAAAAACACATCCAAACAGTGAAATCATTGCAAAATCAAACACTGAGGGTACAGAAGTATATCTTATAAGATGTTAACTTTATTTGTGAGGTTTATGTTATGGGACAGTAGAAAATTGAAAAAAGTCAGAAAACAGCCGTATACTTGCTGAATGTGCACAAAAACAGACACAAATAGAAAAACACATCCAAACAGTGTAATCATTGCAAAATCAAACACTGAAGGCATATAACTATATCTTATAAGATTTTAACTTTATTTGTGAGGTTTATGTTATGGGACAGTAGGAAATTGAAAAAAATCAGAAAACAGCCGTATACTTGCTGAATGTGCACAAAAACAGACACAAATAGAAAAACACATCCAAACAGTGAAATCATTGCAAAATCAAACACTGAAGGCATATAACTTTATCTTATAAGATTTTAACTTTATTTGTGAGGTTTATGTTATGGGACAGTAGAAAATTGAAAAAAATCAGAAAACAGCCGTATACTTGCTGAATGTGCACAAAAACAGACACAAATAGAAAAACACATCCAAACAGTGAAATCATTGCAAAATCAAACACTGAGGTTACAGAAGTATATCTTATAAGATGTTTACTTTATTTGTGAGGTTTATGTTATGGGACAGTAGAAAATTGAAAAAAATCAGAAAACAGCCGTATACTTGCTGAATGTGCACAAAAACAGACACAAATAGAAAAACACATCCAAACAGTGAAATCATTGCAAAATCAAACACTGAGGTTACAGAAGTATATCTTATAAGATGTTTACTTTATTTGTGAGGTTTATGTTATGGGACAGTAGAAAATTGAAAAAAATCAGAAAACAGCCGTATACTTGCTGAATGTGCACAAAAACAGACACAAATAGAAAAACACATATAATAGAATAGAATAGAATAGAATAGAATAGCCTTTGTTGTCGTTATTTTGTGGACAACGAAATTTGGGTGCCACTCCCTTGGTGCAAAATACAATGTATAAATAACAATTTTAAAAGAGAAAATAAAAATATTAACAATAAAATAAGAATATGAAAATGTTGTTTACATTTTTCCAGAAACTATGACTATGACATTTACAAAGATGACAAAATATAGCAGCAAGATGACAAAATATAGCAGCGAGGACAAAGTGACTGAAACATCAGACTATTGCACTTTCCAGTGGTGTTTCCCTATGAATGAATGAAACATCCAAACAGTGAAATCATTGCAAAATCAAACACTGAGGTTACAGAAGTATATCTTATAAGATGTTAACTTTATTTGTGAGGTTTATGTTATGGAACAGTAGAAAATTGAAAAAAATCAGAAAACAGCCATATAACTTGCTGAATGTGCACAAAAACAGACACAAATAGAAAAACACATCCAAACAGTGAAATCATTGCAAAATCAAACACTGAAGGCATATAACTATATCTTATAAGATTTTAACTTTATTTGTGAGGTTTCTGTTATGGGACAGTAGAAAATTGAATAAAATCAGAAAACAGCCGTATACTTGCTGAATGTGCACAAAAACAGACACAAATAGAAAAACACATCCAAACAGTGAAATCATTGCAAAATCAAACACTGAAGGCATATAACTACATCTTATAAGATGTGAACTTTATTTGTGAGGTTTATGTTATGGGACAGTAGAAAATTGAAAAAAATCAGAAAACAGCCGTATACTTGCTGAATTAGCACAACAAAAGACACAAATAGAAAAACACATCCAAACAGTGAAATCATTGCAAAATCAAACACTTAGGGTACAGAAGTATATCTTATAAGATGTTAACTTTATTCGTGAGGTTTATGTTATGGGACAGTAGAAAATTGAAAAAAATCAGAAAACAGCCGTATACTTGCTGAATGTGCACAAAACAGACACAAATAGAAAAACACATCCAAACAGTGAAATCATTGCAAAATCAAACACTGAGGGTACATAAGTATATCTTATAAGATTTTAACTTTATTTGTGAGGTTTATGTTATGGGACAGTAGAAAATTGAAAAAAATCTGAAAACAGCCGTATACTTGCTGAATGTGCACAAAAACAGACACAAATAGAAAAACACATCCAAACAGTGAAATCATTGCAAAATCAAACACTGAGGGTACAGAAGTATATCTTATAAGATGTTAACTTTATTTGTGAGGTTTATGTTATGCGAGAGTAGAAAATTGAAAAAAATCAGAAAACAGCCGTATACTTGCTGAATGTGCACAAAAACAGACACAAATAGAAAAACACATCCAAACAGTGTAATCATTGCAAAATCAAACACTGAAGGCATATAACTATATCTTATAAGATTTTAACTTTATTTGTGAGGTTTATGTTATGGGACAGTAGAAAATTGAAAAAAATCAGAAAACAGCCGTATACTTGCTGAATGCGCATAAAAACACAAATAGAAAAACACATCCAAACAGTGAAATCATTGCAAAATCAAACACTGAGGGTACAGAAGTATATCTTATAAGATGTTAACTTTATTTGTGAGGTTTATGTTATGGGACAGTAGAAAATTGAAAAAAGTCAGAAAACAGCCGTATACTTGCTGAATGTGCACAAAAACAGACACAAATAGAAAAACACATCCAAACAGTGTAATCATTGCAAAATCAAACACTGAAGGCATATAACTATATCTTATAAGATTTTAACTTTATTTGTGAGGTTTATGTTATGGGACAGTAGGAAATTGAAAAAAATCAGAAAACAGCCGTATACTTGCTGAATGTGCACAAAAACAGACACAAATAGAAAAACACATCCAAACAGTGAAATCATTGCAAAATCAAACACTGAAGGCATATAACTTTATCTTATAAGATTTTAACTTTATTTGTGAGGTTTATGTTATGGGACAGTAGAAAATTGAAAAAAATCAGAAAACAGCTGTATACTTGCTGAACGCGCACAAAAACAGACACAAATAGAAAAACACTTCCAAACAGTGAAATCATTGTAAAATCAAACACTGAGGGTACAGAAGTATATCTGATAAGATGTTAACTTTATTTGTGAGATTTATGTTATGGGACAGTAGAAAATTGAATAAAATCAGAAAACAGCCGTATACTTGCTGAATGTGCACAAAAACAGACACAAATAGAAAAACACATCCAAACAGTGAAATCATTGCAAAATCAAACACTGAGGGTAAATAACTATATCTTATAAGATTTTTACTTTATTTGTGAGGTTTATGTTATGGGACAGTAGAAAATTGAAAAAAATCAGAAAACAGCCGTATACTTGCTGAATGCTCATAAAAACACAAATAGAAAAACACATCCAAACATTGAAATCATTGCAAAATCAAACACTGAGGGTACAGAAGTATATCTTATAAGATGTTAACTTTATTTGTGAGGTTTATGTTATGGGACAGTAGAAAATTGAAAAAAATCAGAAAACAGCCGTATACTTGCTGAATGTGCACAAAAACAGACACAAATAGAAAAACACATCCAAACAGTGAAATCATTGCAAAATAAAGCACTGAAGGCATATAACTATATCTTATAAGATTTTAACTTTATTTGTGAGGTTTCTGTTATGGGACAGTAGAAAATTGAAAAAAATCAGAAAACAGCCGTATACTTGCTGAATGCGCACAAAAACAGACACAAATAGAAAAACACATCCAAACAGTGAAATCATTGCAAAATCAAACACTGAGGGTACAGAAGTATATCTTATAAGATGTTAACTTTATTTGTGAGGTTTATGTTATGGGACAGTAGAAAATTGAAAAAAATCAGAAAACAGCCGTATACTTGCTGAATGCTCATAAAAACACAAATAGAAAAACACATCCAAACATTGAAATCATTGCAAAATCAAACACTGAGGGTACAGAAGTATATCTTATAAGATGTTAACTTTATTTGTGAGGTTTATGTTATGGGACAGTAGAAAATTGAAAAAAATCAGAAAACAGCCGTATACTTGCTGAATGTGCACAAAAACAGACACAAATAGAAAAACACATCCAAACAGTGAAATCATTGCAAAATAAAGCACTGAAGGCATATAACTATATCTTATAAGATTTTAACTTTATTTGTGAGGTTTCTGTTATGGGACAGTAGAAAATTGAAAAAAATCAGAAAACAGCCGTATACTTGCTGAATGCGCACAAAAACAGACACAAATAGAAAAACACATCCAAACAGTGAAATCATTGCAAAATCAAACACTGAGGGTACAGAAGTATATCTTATAAGATGTTAACTTTATTTGTGAGGTTTATGTTATGGGACAGTAGAAAATTGAAAAAAATCAGAAAACAGCTGTATGCTTGCTGAATGCGCACAAAAACAGACACAAATAGAAAAACACTTCCAAACAGTGAAATCATTGCAAAATCAAACACTGAGGGTACAGAAGTATATCTGATAAGATGTTAACTTTATTTGTGAGATTTATGTTATGGGACAGTAGAAAATTGAAAAAAATCAGAAAACAGCCGTATACTTGCTGAATGTGCACAAAAACAGACACAAATAGAAAGACACATCCAAAAAGTGAAATCATTGCAAAATCAAACACTGAAGGCATATAACTATATCTTATAAGATTTTAACTTTATTTGTGAGGTTTATGTTATGGGACAGTAGAAAATTGAAAAAAATCAGAAAACAGCTGTATGCTTGCTGAATGCGCACAAAAACAGACACAAATAGAAAAACACTTCCAAACAGTGAAATCATTGCAAAATCAAACACTGAGGGTACAGAAGTATATCTGATAAGATGTTAACTTTATTTGTGAGATTTATGTTATGGGACAGTAGAAAATTGAAAAAAATCAGAAAACAGCCGTATACTTGCTGAATGTGCACAAAAACAGACACAAATAGAAAGACACATCCAAAAAGTGAAATCATTGCAAAATCAAACACTGAAGGCATATAACTATATCTTATAAGATTTTAACTTTATTTGTGAGGTTTATGTTATGGGACAGTAGAAAATTGAAAAAAATCAGAAAACAGCCGTATACTTGCTGAATGCGCATAAAAACACAAATAGAAAAACACATCCAAACAGTGAAATCATTGCAAAATCAAACACTGAGGGTACAGAAGTATATCTTATAAGATTTTTACTTTATTTGTGAGGTTTATGTTATGGGACAGTAGAAAATTGAAAAAAATCAGAAAACAGCCGTATACTTGCTGAATGCGCACAAAAACAGACACAAATAGAAAAACTCATCCAAAAAGTGAAATCATTGCAAAATCAAACACTGAGGGTAAATAACTATATCTTATAAGATTGTAACTTTATTTGTGAGGTTTATGTTATGGGACAGTAGAAAATTGAAAAAAATCAGAAAACAGCTGTATACTTGCTGAATGCGCACAAAAACAGACACAAATAGAAAAACACATCCAAACAGTGAAATCATTGCAAAATCAAACACTGAGGGTACAGAAGTATATCTTATAAGATGTTAACTTTATTTGTGAGGTTTATGTTATGGGACAGTAGAAAATTGAAAAAAATCAGAAAACAGCCGTATACTTGCTGAATGCGCACAAAAACAGACACAAATAGAAAAACACATCCAAACAGTGAAATCATTGCAAAATCAAACACTGAGGGTACAGAAGTATATCTTATAAGATGTTAACTTTATTTGTGAGGTTTATGTTATGGGACAGTAGAAAATTGAAAAAAATCAGAAAACAGCCGTATACTTGCTGAATGCTCATAAAAACACAAATAGAAAAACACATCCAAACATTGAAATCATTGCAAAATCAAACACTGAGGGTACAGAAGTATATCTTATAAGATGTTAACTTTATTTGTGAGGTTTATGTTATGGGACAGTAGAAAATTGAAAAAAATCAGAAAACAGCCGTATACTTGCTGAATGTGCACAAAAACAGACACAAATAGAAAAACACATCCAAACAGTGAAATCATTGCAAAATAAAGCACTGAAGGCATATAACTATATCTTATAAGATTTTAACTTTATTTGTGAGGTTTCTGTTATGGGACAGTAGAAAATTGAAAAAAATCAGAAAACAGCCGTATACTTGCTGAATGCGCACAAAAACAGACACAAATAGAAAAACACATCCAAACAGTGAAATCATTGCAAAATCAAACACTGAGGGTACAGAAGTATATCTTATAAGATGTTAACTTTATTTGTGAGGTTTATGTTATGGGACAGTAGAAAATTGAAAAAAATCAGAAAACAGCTGTATGCTTGCTGAATGCGCACAAAAACAGACACAAATAGAAAAACACTTCCAAACAGTGAAATCATTGCAAAATCAAACACTGAGGGTACAGAAGTATATCTGATAAGATGTTAACTTTATTTGTGAGATTTATGTTATGGGACAGTAGAAAATTGAAAAAAATCAGAAAACAGCCGTATACTTGCTGAATGTGCACAAAAACAGACACAAATAGAAAGACACATCCAAAAAGTGAAATCATTGCAAAATCAAACACTGAAGGCATATAACTATATCTTATAAGATTTTAACTTTATTTGTGAGGTTTATGTTATGGGACAGTAGAAAATTGAAAAAAATCAGAAAACAGCTGTATGCTTGCTGAATGCGCACAAAAACAGACACAAATAGAAAAACACTTCCAAACAGTGAAATCATTGCAAAATCAAACACTGAGGGTACAGAAGTATATCTGATAAGATGTTAACTTTATTTGTGAGATTTATGTTATGGGACAGTAGAAAATTGAAAAAAATCAGAAAACAGCCGTATACTTGCTGAATGTGCACAAAAACAGACACAAATAGAAAGACACATCCAAAAAGTGAAATCATTGCAAAATCAAACACTGAAGGCATATAACTATATCTTATAAGATTTTAACTTTATTTGTGAGGTTTATGTTATGGGACAGTAGAAAATTGAAAAAAATCAGAAAACAGCCGTATACTTGCTGAATGCGCATAAAAACACAAATAGAAAAACACATCCAAACAGTGAAATCATTGCAAAATCAAACACTGAGGGTACAGAAGTATATCTTATAAGATGTTAACTTTATTTGTGAGGTTTATGTTATGGGACAGTAGAAAATTGAAAAAAATCAGAAAACAGCCGTATACTTGCTGAATGTGCACAAAAACAGACACAAATAGAAAAACACATCCAAACAGTGAAATCATTGCAAAATCAAACACTGAAGGAATATAACTTTATCTTATAAGATTTTAACTTTATTTGTGAGGTTTATGTTATGGGACAGTAGAAAATTGAAAAAAATCAGAAAACAGCTGTATACTTGCTGAACGCGCACAAAAACAGACACAAATAGAAAAACACTTCCAAACAGTGAAATCATTGCAAAATCAAACACTGAGGGTACAGAAGTATATCTGATAAGATGTTAACTTTATTTGTGAGATTTATGTTATGGGACAGTAGAAAATTGAATAAAATCAGAAAACAGCCGTATACTTGCTGAATGTGCACAAAAACAGACACAAATAGAAAAACACATCCAAACAGTGAAATCATTGCAAAATCAAACACTGAGGGTAAATAACTATATCTTATAAGATTTTTACTTTATTTGTGAGGTTTATGTTATGGGACAGTAGAAAATTGAAAAAAATCAGAAAACAGCCGTATACTTGCTGAATGCGCACAAAAACAGACACAAATAGAAAAACTCATCCAAAAAGTGAAATCATTGCAAAATCAAACACTGAGGGTAAATAACTATATCTTATAAGATTGTAACTTTATTTGTGAGGTTTATGTTATGGGACAGTAGAAAATTGAAAAAAATCAGAAAACAGCTGTATACTTGCTGAATGCGCACAAAAACAGACACAAATAGAAAAACACATCCAAACAGTGAAATCATTGCAAAATCAAACACTGAGGGTACAGAAGTATATCTTATAAGATGTTAACTTTATTTGTGAGGTTTATGTTATGGGACAGTAGAAAATTGAAAAAAATCAGAAAACAGCCGTATACTTGCTGAATGTGCACAAAAACAGACACAAATAGAAAAACACATCCAAACAGTGAAATCATTGCAAAATAAAGCACTGAAGGCATATAACTATATCTTATAAGATTTTAACTTTATTTGTGAGGTTTCTGTTATGGGACAGTAGAAAATTGAAAAAAATCAGAAAACAGCCGTATACTTGCTGAATGCGCACAAAAACAGACACAAATAGAAAAACACATCCAAACAGTGAAATCATTGCAAAATCAAACACTGAGGGTACAGAAGTATATCTTATAAGATGTTAACTTTATTTGTGAGGTTTATGTTATGGGACAGTAGAAAATTGAAAAAAATCAGAAAACAGCCGTATACTTGCTGAATGTGCACAAAAACAGACACAAATAGAAAAACACATCCAAACAGTGAAATCATTGCAAAATCAAACACTGAAGGCATATAACTATATCTTATAAGATTTTAACTTTATTTGTGAGGTTCATGTTATGGGACAGTAGAAAATTGAAAAAAATCAGAAAACAGCTGTATACTTGCTGAATGCGCACAAAAACAGACACAAATAGAAAAACACTTCCAAACAGTGAAATCATTGCAAATTCAAACACTGAGGGTACAGAAGTATATCTGATAAGATGTTAACTTTATTTGTGAGATTTATGTTATGGGACAGTAGAAAATTGAAAAAAATCAGAAAACAGCCGTATACTTGCTGAATGTGCACAAAAACAGACACAAATAGAAAAACACATCCAAACAGTGAAATCATTGCAAAATCAAACACTGAAGGCATATAAGTATATTTTATAAGATTTTAACTTTATTTGTGAGGTTTATGTTATGGGACAGTAGAAAATTGAAAAAAATCTGAAAACAGCCGTATACTTGCTGAATGCGCACAAAAACAGACACAAATAGAAAAACACATCCAAACAGTGAAATCATTGCAAAATCAAACACTGAGGGTAAATAACTATATCTTATAAGATTTTAACTTTATTTGTGAGGTTTATGTTACGGGACAGTAGAAAAATAAAAAAAAATCAGAAAACAGCCGTATACTTGCTGAATGTGCACAACAAAAGACACAAATAGAAAAAAACATCCAAACCGTGAAATCATTGCAAAATCAAACACTGAGGGTACAGAAGTATATCTTATAAGATGTTAACTTTATTTGTGAGGTTTATGTTATGGGACAGTAGAAAATTGAAAAAAATCAGAAAACAGCCGTATACTTGCTGAATGTGCACAAAAAAACACACAAATAGAAAAACACATCCAAACAGTGAAATCATTGCAAAATCAAACACTGAAGGCATATAACTATATCTTATAAGATTTTAACTTTATTTGTGAGGTTTATGTTATGGGACAGTAGAAAAATGAAAAAAAAATCAGAAAACAGCCGTATACTTGCTGAATGTGCACAACAAAAGACACAAAAAGAAAAACACATCCAAACAGTGAAATCATTACAAAATCAAACACTGAAGGTATATAACTATATCTTATAAGATTTTAACTTTATTTGTGAGGTTTATGTTATGGGACAGTAGAAAAATGAAAAAAAATCTGAAAACAGCCGTATCCCTGCTGAATGCGCACAAAAACAGACACAAATAGAAAAACACATCCAAACAGTGAAATCATTGCAAAATCAAACACTGAGGGTACAGAAGTATATCTTATAAGATGTTAACTTTATTTGTGAGGTTTATGTTATGGGACAGTAGAAAAATGAAAACGAAATCAGAAAACAGTCGTATTCCAGGTGAATGCGCACAAAAACAGACAAAAATAGAAAAACACATTCAAACAGTGAAATCATTGCAAAATCAAACACTGAAGGTATAAAACTATATCTTATGATCTGTTAACTTTATTTGTGAGGTTTATGTTATGGGACAATAAAAAAATTTAAAAAATCCGAAAACAGCCTTATCTCAGCTCAATGGGGCACAAACAGACACTTATAGAAAAACACATCCCAACAGTGAAATCATTGCAAAATCAAACACTGAGGGTACAGAACAAAATCTTTTAAGATGTTAACTTCATTTGTGAGGTTTATGTTATGGGAAAGTAGAAAAATGAAAAAAATCCGAAAACAGCCTTATCTCAGCTGAATGTGCACACAAACAGACACCAATAGAAAAACACATCCAAACAGTGAAATCTTTGCAAAATCAAACACTGAGGGTACAGAACTAAATCTTTTAAGATGTTAACTTCATTTGTGAGGTTTATGTTATGGGACAGCAGAAAAATGAAAAAAATCCGGAAACAGCCTTATCTCAGCTGAATGCGCACACAAACAGACACCAATAGAAAAACACATCCCAACAGTGAAATCATTGCAAATTCAAACAGTGAGTGTACAGAACTAAATCTTTTAAGATGGTAACTTCATTTGTGAGGTTTATGTTATGGGACAGCAGAAAAATGAAAAAAATCCAAAAACAGCCTTATCTCAGCTGAATGCGCACACAAACAGACACCAATAGAAAAACACATCCAAACAATGAAATCATTGCAAAATCAAACACTGAGGTTACAGAAGTATATCTTATAAGATGTTAACTTTATTTGTGAGGTTTATGTTATGGGACAGTAGAAAAATTTAAAAAATCCGGAAACAGCCTTATTTCAGCTGAATGCGCACATAAACAGACACCAACAGAAAAACACATCCAAACAGTGAAATCATTGCAAAATCAAACACTGAGGGTACAGAACTAAATCTTTTAAGATGCTAACTTCATTTGTGAGGTTTATGTTATGGGAAAGTAGAAAAATGAAAAAAATCCGAAAACAGCCGTATCCCTGCTGAATGCGCACAAAAACAGACACAAATAGAAAAACACATCCAAACAGTGAAATCATTATAAATTCAAACACTGAGGGTACATCAATATACCTTATAAGATGTTAACTTCATATTATAGGACAGTAGAAAAAAGATTAAAATACCGTCGATCAGCCTTAGTCCCTGATACACATACGGAAAAATCAGACTCCTGGCTCAATGCCTTTAGGAATTATTACAAAAAACACACCCGAACGGCTGACCATTGACCTTTCCGAAAGTTGCACAGGTCTGAAACTCTGCACCGGGGATAAGACTAAATCCTGATACACGTACGGAAAAATCAGACTCCTGGCTCAATGCCTTTAGGAATTATTACAAAAAACACACCCGAACGGCTGACCATTGACCTTTCCGAAGGGTTGCACAGGTCTGAAACTCGGCACCCTGGATCAGCCTTAATCCCTGATACACATACGGAAAAATCAGACTCCTGGCTCAATGCCTTTAGGAATTATTACAAAAAACACACCCGAACGGCTGACCTTTGACCTTTCCAAAGGTTGCACGGGTCTGAAACTTGGCACCCTGGATAAGCCTTAGTCCCTGATACAGATATGGAAAAATCAGACCACTGGCTTAATGCCTTTAGGAATTATTAGAAAAAACACACCCGAATGGCTGACCATTGACCTTTCCGAAGGTTGCACAGGTCTGAAACTCGGCACCCGGGATAAGCCTAAATCCCTGATACACATACGGAAAAATCAGACTCCTGGCTCAATGCCTTTAGGAATTATTACAAAAAACACACCCGAACGGCTGACCATTGACCTTTCCGAAGGTTGCACAGGTCTGAAACTCGGCTACCGGGATAAGCTTTAGTCCCTGATACACATACGGAAAAATCAGACTCCTGACTCAATGACTTTAGGAATTATTACAAAAAACACACCCGAACGACTGACTATTGACCTTTCCGAAGGTTGCACAGGTCTGAAACTCTGCACCCGGGATAGGCCTAAATCCCTGATACACATACGGAAAAATCAGTCTCCTGGCTCAATGCCTTTAGGAATTATTACAAAAAAGACACCCGAACGGCTGACCATTGACCTTTCCGAAGGTTGCACAGGTCTGGAACTCGGCACCTTAGATTAGCCTTAGTCCCTGATGCACATACGGAAAAATCTGACTCCTGGCTCAATGCCTTTAGGAATTATTACAAAAAACACACCCGAACGGCTGACCTTTGACCTTCCCGTAGGTTGCACAGGTCTGAAACTCGGCAACCGGGATAAGCTTTAGTCCCTGATACACATACGGAGAAAACAGACTCCTGACTCAATGCCTTTAGGAATTATTACAAAAAACACACCCGAACGGCTGACCATTGACCTTTCCGAAGGTTGCACAGGTCTGAAACTCTGCACCCGGGATAAGCCTAAATCCCTGATACACATATGGAAAAATCAGACTCCTGGCTCAATGCCTTTAGGAATTATTACAAAAAACACACCCGAACGGCTGACCTTTGACCTTTCCGAAGGTTGCACAGGTCTGAAACTCGGCAACCGGGATAAGCTTTAGTCCCTGATACACATACGGAGAAAACAGACTCCTGACTCAATGCCTTTAGGAATTATTACAAAAAACACACCCGAACGGCTGACCATTGACCTTTCCGAATGTTGCACAGGTCTGAAACTCGGCACCCTGGATCAGCCTTAGTCCCTATACACACACGAAAAATCAGACTCCTGGCTCAATGCCTTTAGGAATTATTACAAAAAACACACCCAAACGGCTGACCTTTGACCTTTCCAAAGGTTGCACGGGTCTGAAACTCGGCACCCTGGATTAGCCTTAGTCCCTGATACACATACGGAAAAATCAGACTCCTGGCTTAATGCCTTTAGGAATTATTACAAAAAACACACCCGAACGGCTGACCATTGACCTTTTCCGAAAGTTGCACAGGTCTGAAACTCGGCAACCGGGATAAGCTTTAGTCCCTGATACACATACGGAAAAATCAGACTCCTGACTCAATGCCTTTAGGAATTATTACAAAAAACACACCACAGTGGCTGACCTTTGACCTTTCCAAAGGTTGCAAGGGTCTGAAACTTGGCACCCTGGATCAGCCAGGAGTCCCTGATACACATACGGAGAAATCAGCATCCGGGCTCATTGCCTTTAGGAATTATTGAAGAAAAGACAGTTTCCCACCTTTCTTATGTTTGAATTTTACAGACTGTGTTTTTGGCAGTTTTTTTTGGCCAGGGGGAAAAAAGCCCAAAGTCCTGTGTCCAAAAACTGAAAATCAGGTCATGTCAGACTCTATACAGTCTTAGACTCTTTGGCCAGAGTGGAAGTTTTGGAGGAACTACATTTCTACAGGTCGCAGGAGTGTGAATATTTCATATGTCGTTTGGGGTCCCAAGACGAGGGGAACGACGAGGGTACATTAGTATATCTTATAAGATGTTAACTTTATTTGTGAGGTTTATGTTATGGGACATTAGAAAATGAAAAAAAATCAGAAAACAGTCGTATTCCAGCTGAATGCGCACAAAAACAGACAAAAATAGAAAAAACACATTCAAACAGTGAAATCATTGCAAAATCAAACACTGAAGGTATATAACTATATCTTATAAGATTTAGACTTTATTTGTGAGGTTTATGTTATGGGACAGTAGAAAAATGAAAAAAATCCGAAAACAGCCGTATCCCTGCTGAATGCGCACAAAAACAGACACAAATAGAAAAACACATCCAAACAGTGAAATCATTATAAATTCAAACACTGAGGGTACATCAATATACCTTATAAGATGTTAACTTCATATTATAGGACAGTAGAAAAAAGATTAAAATACCCTCGATTAGCCTTAGTCCCTGATACACATACGGAAAAATCAGACTCCTGGCTTAATGCCTTTAGGAATTATTACAAAAAACACACCTAAACATCAGAGCAGACATCCCCCCCATTCTCCCCTGCACATCGGAGCAACAGCGGTGGAAGTGGTCTCCAGCTTCACGTACCTGGGCGTGCATCTCAAGGACGACCTCACCTGGAGCAGCAACACTTCCAGCCTGGTCCGGAAGGCACACCAGCGCCTCTACTTCCTCAGGAGGCTGAGACGCGCTGGACTAGGAAGGTCAGCCCTTATCACCTTCTACAGATGTGTAGTGGAGAGTGTCCTGTGCTCCTGCATCACTGTGTGGCACGGCAGCAGAGAAGAAGGCTCTGCAGAGAGTGGTGAACGCTGCACAGAGAACCGTGGGCAGCAGCCTCCCCACCATCACGGACATCTTCACCTCCAGATGCAGGAAAAGGGCCACCTGCATCATGAGAGATCCCACTCACCCGGCACACACACTGTTCACCCCCCTCCCCTCAGGCAGGAGGCTAAGGAGCATCAAGAGCAGAACTACGAGACTGAGGAACAGCTTCTTCCCTGGAGCTGTCAGACTCCTGAACTCTCTGTAGCCCCCATAGCCCTGCTGCCCCCACCCCCCACGTACTGTACTTTGCACATGCCCCCAGTACCGTACACACCCTTGAACCAAATTCTTTTTTGCACAGCACCTTACCTCCAGAGATTTAAAGTTTTGATCTCTTTTAATTTATATTTTGTTAAGTTAAACTGTTGGTTCTTATTTCTTATTTTCTTATTCTTCTTATTGCTGGGCCGACCGGGTTCTGGAGAGACTGATTTTCGTTCTGACCTCATGTCTAATGTGTGTTGGTATGACAATAAAGAAATCTTGAATCTTGTATCTTGAATCTTGAATCTAAACAGCTGACCTTTGACCATTCCAAAGGTTACACAGGTCTGAAACTCGGCACCCTAGATTAGCCTTAGTCCCTGATACACATACAGAAAAATCAGACTCCTGGCTCAATGCCTTTAGGAATTATTACAAAAAACACACCCGAACGGCTGACCATTGACCTTTCCGAAGGTTGCACAGGTCTGAAACTCGGCACCCTGGATCAGCCTTAGTCCCTGATACACACACGGAAAAATCAGACTCCTGGCTCAATGCCTTTAGGAATTATTACAAAAAACACACCTGAACGGCTGACCTTTGACCTTTGCAAAGGTTGCACGGGTCTGAAACTCGGCACCCTGGATTAGCCTTAGTCCCTGATACACATACGGAAAAATCAGACTCCTGGCTTAATGCCTTTAGGAATTATTACAAAAAACACACCCGAACGGCTGACCATTGACCTTTCCGAATGTTGCACAGGTCTGAAACTCTGCACCCGGGATAAGCCTAAATCCCTGATACACATACGGAAAAATCAGACTCCTGGCTTAATGCCTTTAGGAATTATTACAAAAAACACACCTAAAAGGCTGACCTTTGACCTTTCCGAAGGTTACACAGGTCTGAAACTCGGCACCCTAGATAAGCCTTAGTCCCTGATACACATACGGAAAAATCAGACTCCTGACTCAATGCCTTTAGGAATTATTCCAAAAAACACACCACAGTGGCTGACCTTTGACCTTTCCAAAGGTTGCAAGGGTCTGAAACTTGGCACCCTGGATCAGCCAGGAGTCCCTGATACACATACGGAGAAATCAGCATCCGGGCTCATTGCCTTTAGGAATTATTGAAAAAAAGACAGTTTCCCACCTTTCTTACGTTTGAATTTTACAGACTGTGTTTTTGGCAGTTTTTTTTGGCCAGGGGGAAAAAAGCCCAAAGTCCTGTGTCCAAAAACTGAAAATCAGGTCATGTCAGACTCTATACAGTCTTAGACTCTTTGGCCAGAGTGGAAGTTTTGGAGGAACTACATTTCTACAGGTCGCAGGAGTGTGAATATTTCATATGTCGTTTGGGGTCCCAAGACGAGCGGAACGACGAGGGTACATTAGTATATCTTATAAGATGTTAACTTTATTTGTGAGGTTTATGTTATGGGACAGTAGAAAATGAAAAAAAATCAGAAAACAGTCGTATTCCAGCTGAATGCGCACAAAAACAGACAAAAATAGAAAAACACATTCAGACAGTGAAATCATTGCAAAATCAAACACTGAAGGTATATAACTATATCTTATACGATGTTAACTTTATTTGTGAGGTTTATGTTATGGGACATTAGAAAATGAAAAAAAATCAGAAAACAGTCGTATTCCAGCTGAATGCGCACAAAGACAGACAAAAATAGAAAAACACATTTAAACAGTGAAATCATTGCAAAATCAAACACTGAAGGTATATAACTATATCTTATAAGATGTTAACTTTATTTGTGAGGTTTATGTTATGGGACAGTAGAAAAATGAAAAAAAATCAGAAAACAGTCGTATTCCAGCTGAATGCACACAAAAACAGACAAAAATAGAAAAAACACATTCAAACAGTGAAATCATTGCAAAATCAAACACTGAAGGTATATAACTATATCTTATAAGATTTAAACTTTATTTGTGAGGTTTATGTTATGGGACAGTAGAAAAATGAAAAAAATCCGAAAACAGCCGTATCCCTGCTGAATGCGCACAAAAACAGACACAAATAGAAAAACACATCCAAACAGTGAAATCATTATAAATTCAAACACTGAGGGTACATCAATATACCTTATAAGATGTTAACTTCATATTATAGGACAGTAGAAAAAAGATTAAAATACCCTCGATTAGCCTTAGTCCCTGATACACATACGGAAAAATCAGACTCCTGGCTTAATGCCTTTAGGAATTATTACAAAAAACACACCTAAACATCAGAGCAGACATCCCCCCCATTCTCCCCTGCACATCGGAGCAACAGCGGTGGAAGTGGTCTCCAGCTTCACGTACCTGGGCGTGCATCTCAAGGACGACCTCACCTGGAGCAGCAACGCTTCCAGCCTGGTCCGGAAGGCACACCAGCGCCTCTACTTCCTCAGGAGGCTGAGAAGCGCTGGACTAGGAAGGTCAGCCCTTATCACCTTCTACAGATGTGTAGTGGAGAGTGTCCTGTGCTCCTGCATCACTGTGTGGCACGGCAGCTGCTCTGCAGCAGAGAAGAAGGCTCTGCAGAGAGTGGTGAACGCTGCACAGAGAACCGTGGGCAGCAGCCTCCCCACCATCACGGATATCTTCACCTCCAGATGCAGGAAAAGGGCCACCTGCATCATGAGAGATCCCACTCACCCGGCACACACACTGTTCACCCCCCTCCCCTCAGGCAGGAGGCTGAGGAGCATCAAGAGCAGAACTACGAGACTGAGGAACAGCTTCTTCCCTGGAGCTGTCAGACTCCTGAACTCTCTGTAGCCCCCATAGCCCTGCTGCCCCCACCCCCCACGTACTGTACTTTGCACATGCCCCCAGTACCGTACACACCCTTGAACCAAATTCTTTTTTGCACAGCACCTTACCTCCAGAGATTTAAAGTTTTGATCTCTTTTATTTTATATTTTGTTAAGTTAAACTGTTGGTTCTTATTTCTTATTTTCTTATTCTTCTTATTGCTGGGCCGACCGGGTTCTGGAGAGACTGATTTTCGTTCTGACCTCATGTCTAATGTGTGTTGGTATGACAATAAAGAAATCTTGAATCTTGTATCTTGAATCTTGAATCTAAACAGCTGACCTTTGACCATTCCAAAGGTTACACAGGTCTGAAACTCGGCACCCTAGATTAGCCTTAGTCCCTGATACACATACAGAAAAATCAGACTCCTGGCTCAATGCCTTTAGGAATTATTACAAAAAACACACCCGAACGGCTGACCATTGACCTTTCCCAAGGTTGCACAGGTCTGAAACTCGGCACCCTGGATCAGCCTTAGTCCCTGATACACACACGGAAAAATCAGACTCCTGGCTCAATGCCTTTAGGAATTATTACAAAAAACACACCTGAACGGCTGACCTTTGACCTTTGCAAAGGTTGCACGGGTCTGAAACTCGGCACCCTGGATTAGCCTTAGTCCCTGATACACATACGGAAAAATCAGACTCCTGGCTTAATGCCTTTAGGAATTATTAAAAAAAACACACCCGAACGGCTGACCATTGACCTTTTCCGAAAGTTGCACAGGTCTGAAACTCGGCAACCGGGATAAGCTTTAGTCCCTGATACACATACGGAAAAATCAGACTCCTGACTCAATGCCTTAAGGAATTATTACAAAAAACACACCACAGCGGCTGACCTTTGACCTTTCCAAAGGTTGCACGGGTCTGAAACTCGGCACCCTGGATCAGCCAGGAGTCCCTGATACACATACGGAGAAATCAGCATCCGGGCTCATTGCCTTTAGGAATTATTGAAGAAAAGACAGTTTCCCACCTTTCTTACGTTTGAATTTTACAGACTGTGTTTTTGGCAGTTTTTTTTGGCCAGGGGGAAAAAAGCCCAAAGTCCTGTGTCCAAAAACTGAAAATCAGGTCATGTCAGACTCTATACAGTCTTAGACTCTTTGGCCAGAGTGGAAGTTTTGGAGGAACTACATTTCTACAGGTCGCAGGAGTGTGAATATTTCATATGTCGTTTGGGGTCCCAAGACGAGCGGAATGACGAGGGTACGTTAGTATATCTTATAAGATGTTAACTTTATTTGTGAGGTTTATGTTATGGGGCAGTAGAAAAATGAAAAAAAATCAGAAAACAGTCGTATTCCAGCTGAATGCGCACAAAAACAGACAAAAATAGAAAAACACATTCAAACAGTGAGATCATTGCAAAATCAAACACTGAAGGCATATAACTATATCTTATAAGATTTTAACTTTATTTGTGAGGTTTATGTTATGGGACAGTAGAAAATTGAAAAAAATCAGAAAACAGCCGTATACTTGCTGAATGTGCACAAAAACAGACACAAATAGAAAAACACATCCAAACAGTGAAATCATTGCAAAATCAAACACTGAGGTTACAGAAGTATATCTTATAAGATGTTAACTTTATTTGTGAGGTCTATGTTATGGGACAGTAGAAAATTGAAAAAAATCAGAAAACAGCCGTATACTTGCTGAATGTGCACAAAACAGACACAAATAGAAAAACACATCCAAACAGTGAAATCATTGCTAAATCAAACACTGACGGCATATAACTATATCTTATAAGATGTTAACTTTATTTGTGAGGTTTATGTTTTGCGACAGTAGAAAATTGAAAAAAATCAGAAAACAGCCGTATACTTGCTGAATGTGCACAAAACAGACACAAATAGAAAAACACATCCAAACAGTGAAATCATTGCAAAATCAAACACTGACGGTATATAACTATATCTTATAAGATGTTAACTTTATTTGTGAGGTTTATGTTTTGCGACAGTAGAAAATTGAAAAAAATCAGAAAACAGCCGTATACTTGCTGAATGTGCACAAAACAGACACAAATAGAAAAACACATCCAAACAGTGAAATCATTGCAAAATCAAACACTGAGGGTACAGAAGTATATCTTATAAGATGTTAACTTTATTTGTGAGGTTTATGTTATGCGACAGTAGAAAATTGAAAAAAATCAGAAAACAGCCGTATACTTGCTGAATGTGCACAAAAACAGACACAAATAGAAAAACACATCCAAACAGTGAAATCATTGCAAAATCAAACACTGAAGGCATATAACTATATCTTATAAGATGTTTACTTTATTTGTGAGGTTTATGTTATGCGACAGTCGAAAATTGAAAAAAATCAGAAAACAGCCGTATACTTGCTGAATGCGCACAAAAACAGACACAAATAGAAAAACACATCCAAACAGTGAAATCATTGCAAAATCAAACACTGAGGTTACAGAAGTATATCTTATAAGATGTTAACTTTATTTGTGAGGTTCATGTTATGGGACAGTAGAAAATTTAAAAAAATCAGAAAACAGCCGTATACTTGCTGAATGTGCACAAAAACAGACACAAATAGAAAAACACATCCAAACAGTGAAATCATTGCAAAATCAAACACTGAGGGTACAGAAGTATATCTTATAAGATGTTAACTTTATTTGTGAGGTTTATGTTATGCGACAGTAGAAAATTGAAAAAAATCAGAAAACAGCCGTATACTTGCTGAATGTGCACAAAACAGACACAAATAGAAAAACACATCCAAACAGTGAAACCATTGCAAAATCAAACACTGAAGGCATATAACTATATCTTATAAGATGTTAACTTTATTTGTGAGGTTTATGTTATGCGACAGTAGAAAATTGAAAAAAATCAGAAAACAGCCGTATACTTGCTGAATGCGCACAAAAACAGACACAAATAGAAAAACACATCCAAACAGTGAAATCATTGCAAAATCAAACACTGAGGTTACAGAAGTATATCTTATAAGATGTTAACTTTATTTGTGAGGTCTATGTTATGGGACAGTAGAAAATTGAAAAAAATCAGAAAACAGCCGTATACTTGCTGAATGTGCACAAAACAGACACAAATAGAAAAACACATCCAAACAGTGAAATCATTGCTAAATCAAACACTGACGGCATATAACTATATCTTATAAGATGTTAACTTTATTTGTGAGGTTTATGTTTTGCGACAGTAGAAAATTGAAAAAAATCAGAAAACAGCCGTATACTTGCTGAATGTGCACAAAACAGACACAAATAGAAAAACACATCCAAACAGTGAAATCATTGCAAAATCAAACACTGACGGCATATAACTATATCTTATAAGATGTTAACTTTATTTGTGAGGTTTATGTTTTGCGACAGTAGAAAATTGAAAAAAATCAGAAAACAGCCGTATACTTGCTGAATGTGCACAAAACAGACACAAATAGAAAAACACATCCAAACAGTGAAATCATTGCAAAATCAAACACTGAGGGTACAGAAGTATATCTTATAAGATGTTAACTTTATTTGTGAGGTTTATGTTATGCGACAGTAGAAAATTGAAAAAAATCAGAAAACAGCCGTATACTTGCTGAATGTGCACAAAAACAGACACAAATAGAAAAACACATCCAAACAGTGAAATCATTGCAAAATCAAACACTGAAGGCATATAACTATATCTTATAAGATGTTTACTTTATTTGTGAGGTTTATGTTATGCGACAGTCGAAAATTGAAAAAAATCAGAAAACAGCCGTATACTTGCTGAATGCGCACAAAAACAGACACAAATAGAAAAACACATCCAAACAGTGAAATCATTGCAAAATCAAACACTGAGGTTACAGAAGTATATCTTATAAGATGTTAACTTTATTTGTGAGGTTTATGTTATGGGACAGTAGAAAATTGAAAAAAATCAGAAAACAGTCAAGCTTGCTGAATGTGCACAACAAAAGACACAAATAGAAAAACACATCCAAACAGTGAAATCATTGCAAAATCAAACACTGAGGGTACAGAAGTATATCTTATAAGATGTTAACTTTATTTGTGAGGTTTATGTTATGCGACAGTAGAAAATTGAAAAAAATCAGAAAACAGCCGTAGACTTGCTGAATGTGCACAAAAACAGACACAAATAGAAAAACACATCCAAACAGTGAAATCATTGCAAAATCAAACACTGAAGGCATATAACTATATCTTATAAGATGTTTACTTTATTTGTGAGGTTTATGTTATGCGACAGTCGAAAATTTAAAAAAATCAGAAAACAGCCGTATACTTGCTGAATGAGCACAAAAACAGACACAAATAGAAAAACACATCCAAACAGTGAAATCATTGCAAAATCAAACACTGAGGTTACAGAAGTATATCTTATAAGATGTTAACTTTATTTGTGAGGTTTATGTTATGGGACAGTAGAAAATTGAAAAAAATCAGAAAACAGTCAAGCTTGCTGAATGTGCACAACAAAAGACACAAATAGAAAAACACATCCAAACAGTGAAATCATTGCAAAATCAAACACTGAGGGTACAGAAGTATATCTTATAAGATGTTAACTTTATTTGTGAGGTTTATGTTATGCGACAGTAGAAAATTGAAAAAAATCAGAAAACAGCCGTAGACTTGCTGAATGTGCACAAAAACAGACACAAATAGAAAAACACATCCAAACAGTGAAATCATTGCAAAATCAAACACTGAAGGCATATAACTATATCTTATAAGATGTTAACTTTATTTGTGAGGTTTATGTTATGCGACAGTCGAAAATTGAAAAAAATCAGAAAACAGCCGTTTACTTGCTGAATGCGCACAAAAACAGACACAAATAGAAAAACACATCCAAACAGTGAAATCATTGCAAAATCAAACACTGAGGTTACAGAAGTATATCTTATAAGATGTTAACTTTATTTGTGAGGTTTATGTTATGCGACAGTAGAAAATTGAAAAAAATCAGAAAACAGCCGTATACTTGCTGAATGTGCACAAAACAGACACAAATAGAAAAACACATCCAAACAGTGAAATCATTGCAAAATCAAACACTGAAGGCATATAACTATATCTTATAAGATGTTAACTTTATTTGTGAGGTTTATGTTATGGGACAGTAGAAAATTGAAAAAAAATCAGAAAACAGCCGTATACTTGCTGAATGCGCACAAAAACAGACACAAATAGAAAAACACATCCAAACAGTGAAATCATTGCAAAATCAAACCCAGAAGGCATATAACTATATCTTATAAGATTTTAACTTTATTTGTGAGGTTTATGTTATGGGACAGTAGAAAATTGAAAAAAATCAGAAAACAGCCGTATACTTGCTGAATGTGCACAAAAACAGACACAAATAGAAAAACACATCCAAACAGTGAAATCATTGCAAAATCAAACACTGAAGGCATATAACTATATCTTATAAGATTTTAACTTTATTTGTGAGGTTTATGTTATGGGACAGTAGAAAATTGAAAAAAATCAGAAAACAGCCGTATACTTGCTGAATGTGCACAAAACAGACACAAATAGAAAAACACATCCAAACAGTGAAATCATTGCAAAATCAAACACTGACGGCATATAACTATATCTTATAAGATGTTAACTTTATTTATCAGGTTTATGTTACGGGACAATAGAAAATTGAAAAAAATCAGAAAACAGCCGTATACTTGCTGAATGCGCACAAAAACAGACACAAATAGAAAAACACATCCAAACAGTGAAATCATTGCAAAATCAAACACTGAGGGTACAGAAGTATATCTTATAAGATGTTAACTTTATTTGTGAGGTTTATGTTATGCGACAGTAGAAAATTGAAAAAAATCAGAAAACAGCCGTATACTTGCTGAATGCGCACAAAAACAGACACAAATAGAAAAACACATCCAAACAGTGAAATCATTGCAAAATCAAACACTGACGGCATATAACTATATCTTATAAGATTTTAACTTTATTTGTGAGGTTTATGTTATGGGACAGTAGAAAATTGAAAAAAATCAGAAAACATCCGTATACTTGATGAATGTGGACAAAAACAGACACAAATAGAAAAACACATCCAAACAGTGAAATCATTGCAAAATCAAACACTGACGGCATATAACTATATCTTATAAGATGTTAACTTTATTTATCAGGTTTATGTTACGGGACAATAGAAAATTGAAAAAAATCAGAAAACAGCCGTATACTTGCTGAATGCGCACAAAAACAGACACAAATAGAAAAACACATCCAAACAGTGAAATCATTGCAAAATCAAACACTGAAGGCATATAACTATATCTTATAAGATGTGAACTTTATTTGTGAGGTTTATGTTATGGGACAGTAGAAAATTGAAAAAAATCAGAAAACAGCCGTATACTTGCTGAATTAGCACAACAAAAGACACAAATAGAAAAACACATCCAAACAGTGAAATCATTGCAAAATCAAACCCTGAAGGCATATAACTATATCTTATAAGATTTTAACTTTATTTGTGAGGTTTATGTTATGGGACAGTAGAAAATTGAAAAAAATCAGAAAACAGCCGTATACTTGCTGAATGTGCACAAAAACAGACACAAATAGAAAAACACATCCAAACAGTGAAATCATTGCAAAATCAAACACTGAGGTTACAGAAGTATATCTTATAAGATGTTAACTTTATTTATGAGGTTTATGTTACGGGACAATAGAAAATTGAAAAAAATCAGAAAACAGCCGTATACTTGCTGAATGTGCACAAAAACAGACACAAATAGAAAAACACATCCAAACAGTGAAATCATTGCAAAATCAAACACTGAAGGCAAATAACTATATCTTAAAAGATTTTAACTTTATTTGTGAGGTAAATGTTACGGGACAGTAGAAAATTGAAAAAAATCAGAAAACAGCCGTATACTTGCTGAATGCGCACAAAAACAGACACAAATAGAAAAACACATCCAAACAGTGAAATCATTGCAAAATCAAACACTGAGGTTACAGAAGTATATCTTATAAGATGTTAACCTTATTTGTGAGGTTTATGTTATGGGACAGTAGAAAATTGTAAAAAATCAGAAAACAGCCGTATACTTGCTGAATGCGCACAAAAATAGACACAAATAGAAAAACACATCCAAACAGTGAAATCATTGCAAAATCAAACACTGAGGATAAATAACTATATCTTATAAGATTTTAACTTTATTTATGAGGTTGATGTTACGGGACAATAGAAAATTGAAAAAAATCAGAAAACAGCCGTATACTTGCTGAATGTGCACAACAAAAGACACAAATAGAAAAACACATCCAAACAGTGAAATCATTGCAAAATCAAACACTGAGGTTACAGAAGTATATCTTATAAGATGTTAACTTTATTTGTGAGGTTTATGTTATGGGACAGTAGAAAATTGAAAAAAATCAGAAAACAGCCGTATACTTGCTGAATGTGCACAAAAACAGACACAAATAGAAAAACACATCCAAACAGTGAAATCATTGCAAAATCAAACACTGAGGTTACAGAAGTATATCTTATAAGATGTTAACTTTATTTGTGAGGTTTATGTTATGGGACAGTAGAAAATTTAAAAAAATCAGAAAACAGCCGTATACTTGCTGAATGTGCACAAAAACAGACACAAATAGAAAAACACATCCAAACAGTGAAATCATTGCAAAATCAAACACTGAGGTTACAGAAGTATATCTTATAAGATTTTAACTTTATTTGTGAGGTTTATGTTTTGCGACAGTAGAAAATTGAAAAAAATCAGAAAACAGCCGTATACTTGCTGAATGTGCACAAAAACAGACACAAATAGAAAAACACATCCAAACAGTGAAATCATTGCAAAATCAAACACTGAAGGCATATAACTATATCTTATAAGATTTTAACTTTATTTGTGAGGTTTATGTTATGGGACAGTAGAAAATTTAAAAAAATCAGAAAACAGCCGTATACTTGCTGAATGTGCACAAACACAGACACACATAGAAAAACACATCCAAACAGTTAAATCATTGCAAAATCAAACACTGAGGTTACAGAAGTATATCTTATAAGATGTTAACTTTATTTGTGAGGTTTATGTTATGGAACAGTAGAAAATTGAAAAAAATCAGAAAACAGCCGTATACTTGCTGAATGCGCACAAAAACAGACACAAATAGAAAAACACATCCAAACAGTGAAATCATTGCAAAATCAAACACTGAGGATAAATAACTATATCTTATAAGATTTTAACTTCATTTGTGAGGTTTATGTTATGGGACAGTAGAAAATTGAAAAAAATCAGAAAACAGCCGTATACTTGCTGAATGTGCACAAAAACAGACACAAATAGAAAAACACATCCAAACAGTGAAATCATTGCAAAATCAAACACTGAGGTTACAGAAGTATATCTTATAAGATGTTAACTTTATTTATGAGGTTAATGTTACGGGACAATAGAAAATTGAAAAAAATCAGAAAACAGCCGTATACTTGCTGAATGTGCACAACAAAAGACACAAATAGAAAAACACATCCAAACAGTGAAATCATTGCAAAATCAAACACTGAGGTTACAGAAGTATATCTTATAAGATGTTAACTTTATTTGTGAGGTTTATGTTATGGGACAGTAGAAAATTGAAAAAAATCAGAAAACAGCCGTATACTTGCTGAATGTGCACAAAAACAGACACAAATAGAAAAACACATCCAAACAGTGAAATCATTGCAAAATCAAACACTGAAGGCATATAACTATATCTTATAAGATGTTAACTTTATTTATGAGGTTTATGTTACGGGACAATAGAAAATTGAAAAAAATCAGAAAACAGCCGTATACTTGCTGAATGTGCACAACAAAAGACACAAATAGAAAAACACATCCAAACAGTGAAATCATTGCAAAATCAAACACTGAGGTTACAGAAGTATATCTTATAAGATGTTAACTTTATTTGTGAGGTTTATGTTATGGGACAGTAGAAAATTGAAAAAAATCAGAAAACAGCCGTATACTTGCTGAATGTGCACAAAAACAGACACAAATAGAAAAACACATCCAAACAGTGAAATCATTGCAAAATCAAACACTGAGGTTACAGAAGTATATCTTATAAGATGTTAACTTTATTTGTGAGGTTTATGTTATGGAACAGTAGAAAATTGAAAAAAATCAGAAAACAGCCATATAACTTGCTGAATGTGCACAAAAACAGACACAAATAGAAAAACACATCCAAACAGTGAAATCATTGCAAAATCAAACACTGAGGTTACAGAAGTATATCTTATGAGATGTTAACTTTATTTGTGAGGTTTATGTTATGGAACAGTAGAAAATTGAAAAAAATCAGAAAACAGCCGTATACTTGCTGAATGTGCACAAAAACAGACACAAATAGAAAAACACATCCAAACAGTGAAATCATTGCAAAATCAAACACTGAGGTTACAGAAGTATATCTTATAAGATGTTAACTTTATTTATGAGGTTAATGTTACAGGACAATAGAAAATTGAAAAAAATCAGAAAACAGCCGTATACTTGCTGAATGTGCACAACAAAAGACACAAATAGAAAAACACATCCAAACAGTGAAATCATTGCAAAATCAAACACTGAGGTTACAGAAGTATATCTTATAAGATGTTAACTTTATTTGTGAGGTTTATGTTATGGGACAGTAGAAAATTGAAAAAAATCAGAAAACAGCCGTATACTTGCTGAATGTGCACAAAAACAGACACAAATAGAAAAACACATCCAAACAGTGAAATCATTGCAAAATCAAACACTGAAGGCATATAACTATATCTTATAAGATGTTAACTTTATTTATGAGGTTTATGTTACGGGACAATAGAAAATTGAAAAAAATCAGAAAACAGCCGTATACTTGCTGAATGTGCACAACAAAAGACACAAATAGAAAAACACATCCAAACAGTGAAATCATTGCAAAATCAAACACTGAGGTTACAGAAGTATATCTTATAAGATGTTAACTTTATTTGTGAGGTTTATGTTATGGGACAGTAGAAAATTGAAAAAAATCAGAAAACAGCCGTATACTTGCTGAATGTGCACAAAAACAGACACAAATAGAAAAACACATCCAAACAGTGAAATCATTGCAAAATCAAACACTGAGGTTACAGAAGTATATCTTATAAGATGTTAACTTTATTTGTGAGGTTTATGTTATGGAACAGTAGAAAATTGAAAAAAATCAGAAAACAGCCATATAACTTGCTGAATGTGCACAAAAACAGACACAAATAGAAAAACACATCCAAACAGTGAAATCATTGCAAAATCAAACACTGAGGTTACAGAAGTATATCTTATGAGATGTTAACTTTATTTGTGAGGTTTATGTTATGGAACAGTAGAAAATTGAAAAAAATCAGAAAACAGCCGTATACTTGCTGAATGTGCACAAAAACAGACACAAATAGAAAAACACATCCAAACAGTGAAATCATTGCAAAATCAAACACTGAGGTTACAGAAGTATATCTTATAAGATGTTAACTTTATTTATGAGGTTAATGTTACAGGACAATAGAAAATTGAAAAAAATCAGAAAACAGCCGTATACTTGCTGAATGTGCACAACAAAAGACACAAATAGAAAAACACATCCAAACAGTGAAATCATTGCAAAATCAAACACTGAGGTTACAGAAGTATATCTTATAAGATGTTAACTTTATTTGTGAGGTTTATGTTATGGGACAATAGAAAATTGAAAAAAATCAGAAAACAGCCGTATACTTGCTGAATGTGCACAAAAACAGACACAAATAGAAAAACACATCCAAACAGTGAAATCATTGCAAAATCAAACACTGAAGGCATATAACTATATCTTATAAGATGTTAACTTTATTTATGAGGTTTATGTTACGGGACAATAGAAAATTGAAAAAAATCAGAAAACAGCCGTATACTTGCTGAATGTGCACAACAAAAGACACAAATAGAAAAACACATCCAAACAGTGAAATCATTGCAAAATCAAACACTGAGGTTACAGAAGTATATCTTATAAGATGTTAACTTTATTTGTGAGGTTTATGTTATGGGACAGTAGAAAATTGAAAAAAATCAGAAAACAGCCGTATACTTGCTGAATGTGCACAAAAACAGACACAAATAGAAAAACACATCCAAACAGTGAAATCATTGCAAAATCAAACACTGAGGTTACAGAAGTATATCTTATAAGATGTTAACTTTATTTGTGAGGTTTATGTTATGGAACAGTAGAAAATTGAAAAAAATCAGAAAACAGCCATATAACTTGCTGAATGTGCACAAAAACAGACACAAATAGAAAAACACATCCAAACAGTGAAATCATTGCAAAATCAAACACTGAAGGCATATAACTATATCTTATAAGATGTTAACTTTATTTATGAGGTTTATGTTACGGGACAATAGAAAATTGAAAAAAATCAGAAAACAGCCGTATACTTGCTGAATGTGCACAACAAAAGACACAAATAGAAAAACACATCCAAACAGTGAAATCATTGCAAAATCAAACACTGAGGTTACAGAAGTATATCTTATAAGATGTTTACTTTATTTGTGAGGTTTATGTTATGGGACAGTAGAAAATTGAAAAAAATCAGAAAACAGCCGTATACTTGCTGAATGTGCACAAAAACAGACACAAATAGAAAAACACATAGAATAGAATAGAATAGAATAGAATAGAATAGCCTTTATTGTCGTTATTTTGTGGACAACGAAATTTGGGTGCCACTCCCTTGTTGCAAAATACAATATATAAATAACAATTTTAAAAGAGAAAATAAAAATATTAACAATAAAATAAGAATATGAAAATGTTGTTTACATTTTTCCAGAAACTATGACTATGACATTTACAAAGATGACAAAATATAGCAGCAAGATGACAAAATATAGCAGCGAGGACAAAGTGACTGAAACATCAGACTATTGCACTTTCCAGTGGTGTTTCCCTATGAATGAATGAAACATCCAAACAGTGAAATCATTGCAAAATCAAACACTGAGGTTACAGAAGTATATCTTATAAGATGTTAACTTTATTTGTGAGGTTTATGTTATGGAACAGTAGAAAATTGAAAAAAATCAGAAAACAGCCATATAACTTGCTGAATGTGCACAAAAACAGACACAAATAGAAAAACACATCCAAACAGTGAAATCATTGCAAAATCAAACACTGAAGGCATATAACTATATCTTATAAGATTTTAACTTTATTTGTGAGGTTTATGTTATGGGACAGTAGAAAATTTAAAAAAATCAGAAAACAGCCGTATACTTGCTGAATGTGCACAAACACAGACACACATAGAAAAACACATCCAAACAGTGAAATCATTGCAAAATCAAACACTGAGGTTACAGAAGTATATCTTATAAGATGTTAACTTTATTTGTGAGGTTTATGTTATGGAACAGTAGAAAATTGAAAAAAATCAGAAAACAGCCGTATACTTGCTGAATGCGCACAAAAACAGACACAAATAGAAAAACACATCCAAACAGTGAAATCATTGCAAAATCAAACACTGAGGATAAATAACTACATCTTATAAGATTTTAACTTCATTTGTGAGGTTTATGTTATGGGACAATAGAAAATTGAAAAAAATCAGAAAACAGCCGTATACTTGCTGAATGTGCACAAAAACAGACACAAATAGAAAAACACATTCAAACAGTGAAATCATTGCAAAATCAAACACTGAGGTTACAGAAGTATATCTTATAAGATGTTAACTTTATTTATGAGGTTAATGTTACGGGACAATAGAAAATTGAAAAAAATCAGAAAACAGCCGTATACTTGCTGAATGTGCACAACAAAAGACACAAATAGAAAAACACATCCAAACAGTGAAATCATTGCAAAATCAAACACTGAGGTTACAGAAGTATATCTTATAAGATGTTAACTTTATTTGTGAGGTTTATGTTATGGGACAGTAGAAAATTGAAAAAAATCAGAAAACAGCCGTATACTTGCTGAATGTGCACAAAAACAGACACAAATAGAAAAACACATCCAAACAGTGAAATCATTGCAAAATCAAACACTGAAGGCATATAACTATATCTTATAAGATGTTAACTTTATTTATGAGGTTTATGTTACGGGACAATAGAAAATTGAAAAAAATCAGAAAACAGCCGTAAACTTGCTGAATGTGCACAACAAAAGACACAAATAGAAAAACACATCCAAACAGTGAAATCATTGCAAAATCAAACACTGAGGTTACAGAAGTATATCTTATAAGATGTTAACTTTATTTGTGAGGTTTATGTTATGGGACAGTAGAAAATTGAAAAAAATCAGAAAACAGCCGTATACTTGCTGAATGTGCACAAAAACAGACACAAATAGAAAAACACATCCAAACAGTGAAATCATTGCAAAATCAAACACTGAGGTTACAGAAGTATATCTTATAAGATGTTAACTTTATTTGTGAGGTTTATGTTATGGAACAGTAGAAAATTGAAAAAAATCAGAAAACAGCCATATAACTTGCTGAATGTGCACAAAAACAGACACAAATAGAAAAACACATCCAAACAGTGAAATCATTGCAAAATCAAACACTGAAGGCATATAACTATATCTTATAAGATTTTAACTTTATTTGTGAGGTTTATGTTATGGGACAGTAGAAAATTGAAAAAAATCAGAAAACAGCCGTATACTTGCTGAATGTGCACAAAAACAGACACAAATAGAAAAACACATCCAAACAGTGAAATCATTGCAAAATCAAACACTGAGGTTACAGAAGTATATCTTATAAGATGTTAACTTTATTTGTGAGGTTTATGTTATGGGACAGTAGAAAATTGAAAAAAATCAGAAAACAGCCGTATACTTGCTGAATGCGCACAAAAATAGACACAAATAGAAAAACACATCCAAACAGTGAAATCATTGCAAAATCAAACACTGAGGATAAATAACTATATCTTATAAGATTTTAACTTTATTTATGAGGTTTATGTTACGGGACAATAGAAAATTGAAAAAAATCAGAAAACAGCCGTATACTTGCTGAATGTGCACAACAAAAGACACAAATAGAAAAACACATCCAAACAGTGAAATCATTGCAAAATCAAACACTGAGGTTACAGAAGTATATCTTATAAGACGTTAACTCTATTTGTGAGGTTTATGTTATGGAACAGTAGAAAATTTTAAAAAATCAGAAAACAGCCGTATACTTGCTGAATGTGCACAAAAACAGACACAAATAGAAAAACACATCCAAACAGTGAAATCATTGCAAAATCAAACACTGAAGGCATATAACTATATCGTATAAGATTTTAACTTTATTTGTGAGGTTTATGTTATGGGACAGTAGAAAATTGAAAAAAACAGAAAACAGCCGTATACTTGCTGAATGTGCACAAAAACAGACACAAATAGAAAAACACATCCAAACAGTGAAATCATTGCAAAATCAAACACTGAGGTTACAGAAGTATATCTTATAAGATGTTAACTTTATTTATGAGGTTTATGTTACGGGACAATAGAAAATTGAAAAAAATCAGAAAACAGCCGTATACTTGCTGAATGTGCACAACAAAAGACACAAATAGAAAAACACATCCAAACAGTGAAATCATTGCAAAATCAAACACTGAGGTTACAGAAGTATATCTTATAAGACGTTAACTTTATTTGTGAGGTTTATGTTATGGAACTGTAGAAAATTGAAAAAAATCAGAAAACAGCCGTATACTTGCTGAATGCGCACAAAAACAGACACAAATAGAAAAACACATCCAAACAGTGAAATCATTGCAAAATCAAACACTGAGGATAAATAACTATATCTTATAAGATTTTAACTTTATTTGTGAGGTTTATGTTATGGGACAGTAGAAAATTGAAAAAAATCAGAAAACAGCCGTATACTTGCTGAATGTGCACAAAAACAGACACAAATAGAAAAACACATCCAAACAGTGAAATCATTGCAAAATCAAACACTGAGGTTACAGAAGTATATCTTATAAGATGTTTACTTTATTTGTGAGGTTTATGTTATGGGACAGTAGAAAATTGAAAAAAATCAGAAAACAGCCGTATACTTGCAGAATGTGCACAACAAAAGACACAAATAGAAAAACACATCCAAACAGTGAAATCATTGAAAAATCAAACACTGACGGCATATAACTATATCTTATAAGATTCTAACTTTATTTGTGAGGTTTATGTTACGGGACAGTAGAAAATTTAAAAAAATCAGAAAACAGCCGTATACTTGCTGAATGTGCACAAAAACAGACACAAATAGAAAAACACATCCAAACAGTGAAATCATTGCAAAATCAAACACTGAAGGCATATGACTATATCTTATAAGATGTTATCTTTATTTGTGAGGTTTATGTTATGCGACAGTAGAAAATTGAAAAAAATCAGAAAACAGCCGTATACTTGCTGAACGTGCACAAAGACAGACACAAATAGAAAAACACATCCAAACAGTGAAATCATTGCAAAATCAAACACTGAAGGCATATAACTATATCTTATAAGATGTTAACTTTATTTATGAGGTTAATGTTACGGGACAATGGAAAATTGAAAAAAATCAGAAAACAGCCGTATACTTGCTGAATGCGCACAAAAACAGACACAAATAGAAAAACACATCCAAACAGTGAAATCATTGAAAAATCAAACACTGACGGCATATAACTATATCTTATAAGATTTTAACTTTATTTGTGAGGTTTATGTTACGGGACAGTAGAAAATTTAAAAAAATCAGAAAACAGCCGTATACTTGCTGAATGTGCACAAAAACAGACACAAATAGAAAAACACATCCAAACAGTGAAATCATTGCAAAATCAAACACTGAAGGCATATGACTATATCTTATAAGATGTTATATTTATTTGTGAGGTTTATGTTATGCGACAGTAGAAAATTGAAAAAAATCAGAAAACAGCCGTATACTTGCTGAATGCGCACAACAAAAGACACAAATAGAAAAACACATCCAAAAAGTGAAATCATTGCAAAATCAAACACTGAGGTTACAGAAGTATATCTTATAAGATGTTAACTTTATTTGTGAGGTTTATGTAATGGGACAGTAGAAAATTGAAAAAAATCAGAAAACAGCCGTATACTTGCTGAATGCGCACAAAAATAGACACAAATAGAAAAACACATCCAAACAGTGAAATCATTGCAAAATCAAACACTGAGGATAAATAACTATATCTTATAAGATTTTAACTTTATTTATGAGGTTTATGTTACGGGACAATAGAAAATTGAAAAAAATCAGAAAACAGCCGTATACTTGCTGAATGTGCACAACAAAAGACACAAATAGAAAAACACATCCAAACAGTGAAATCATTGCAAAATCAAACACTGAAGGCATATAACTATATCGTATAAGATTTTAACTTTATTTGTGAGGTTTATGTTATGGGACAGTAGAAAATTGAAAAAAATCAGAAAACAGCCGTATACTTGCTGAATGTGCACAAAAACAGACACAAATAGAAAAACACATCCAAACAGTGAAATCATTGCAAAATCAAACACTGAGGTTACAGAAGTATATCTTATAAGATGTTAACTTTATTTATGAGGTTTATGTTACGGGACAATAGAAAACTGAAAAAAATCAGAAAACAGCCGTATACTTGCTGAATGTGCACAAAAACAGACACAAATAGAAAAACACATCCAAACAGTGAAATCATTGCAAAATCAAACACTGAGGATAAATAACTATATCTTATAAGATTTTAACTTTATTTATGAGGTTTATGTCATGGAACTGTAGAAAATTGAAAAAAATCAGAAAACAGCCGTATACTTGCTGAATGTGCACAAAAACAGACACAAATAGAAAAACACATCCAAACAGTGAAATCATTGCAAAATCAAACACTGAAGGCATATAACTATATCTTAAAAGATTTTTAACTTTATTTGTGAGGTTAATGTTACGGGACAGTAGAAAATTGAAAAAAATCAGAAAACAGCCGTATACTTGCTGAATGCGCACAAAAACAGACACAAATAGAAAAACACATCCAAACAGTGAAATCATTGCAAAATCAAACACTGAGGTTACAGAAGTATATCTTATAAGATGTTAACTTTATTTGTGAGGTTTATGTTATGGGACAGTAGAAAATTGAAAAAAATCAGAAAACAGCCGTATACTTGCTGAATGTGCACAAAAACAGACACAAATAGAAAAACACATCCAAACAGTGAAATCATTGCAAAATCAAACACTGAAGGCATATAACTATATCTTATAAGATTTTAACTTTATTTGTGAGGTTTATGTTATGGGACAGTAGAAAATGAAAAAAAATCAGAAAACAGTCGTATTCCAGCTGAATGCGCACAAAAACAGACAAAAATAGAAAAACACATCCAAACAGTGAAATCATTGCAAAATCAAACACTGAAGGCATATAACTATATCTTATAAGATTTTTACTTTATTTGTGAGGTTTATGTTATGGGACAGTAGAAAATTGAAAAAAATTTGAAAACAGCCGTTTACTTGCTGAATGTGCACAAAAACAGACACAAATAGAAAAACACATCCAAACAGTGAAATCATTGCAAAATCAAACACTGACGGCATATAACTATATCTTATAAGATGTTAACTTTATTTATCAGGTTTATGTTACGGGACAATAGAAAATTGAAAAAAATCAGAAAACAGCCGTATACTTGCTGAATGCGCACAAAAACAGACACAAATAGAAAAACACATCCAAACAGTGAAATCATTGCAAAATCAAACACTGAAGGCATATAACTATATCTTATAAGATTTTTACTTTATTTATGAGGTTTATGTCATGGAACTGTAGAAAATTGAAAAAAATCAGAAAACAGCCGTATACTTGCTGAATGTGCACAAAAACAGACACAAATAGAAAAACACATCCAAACAGTGAAATCATTGCAAAATCAAACACTGAAGGCATATAACTATATCTTAAAAGATTTTTAACTTTATTTGTGAGGTTAATGTTACGGGACAGTAGAAAATTGAAAAAAATCAGAAAACAGCCGTATACTTGCTGAATGCGCACAAAAACAGACACAAATAGAAAAACACATCCAAACAGTGAAATCATTGCAAAATCAAACACTGAGGTTACAGAAGTATATCTTATAAGATGTTAACTTTATTTGTGAGGTTTATGTTATGGGACAGTAGAAAATTGAAAAAAATCAGAAAACAGCCGTATACTTGCTGAATGTGCACAAAAACAGACACAAATAGAAAAACACATCCAAACAGTGAAATCATTGCAAAATCAAACACTGAAGGCATATAACTATATCTTATAAGATTTTAACTTTATTTGTGAGGTTTATGTTATGGGACAGTAGAAAATGAAAAAAAATCAGAAAACAGTCGTATTCCAGCTGAATGCGCACAAAAACAGACAAAAATAGAAAAACACATCCAAACAGTGAAATCATTGCAAAATCAAACACTGAAGGCATATAACTATATCTTATAAGATTTTTACTTTATTTGTGAGGTTTATGTTATGGGACAGTAGAAAATTGAAAAAAATTTGAAAACAGCCGTTTACTTGCTGAATGTGCACAAAAACAGACACAAATAGAAAAACACATCCAAACAGTGAAATCATTGCAAAATCAAACACTGACGGCATATAACTATATCTTATAAGATGTTAACTTTATTTATCAGGTTTATGTTACGGGACAATAGAAAATTGAAAAAAATCAGAAAACAGCCGTATACTTGCTGAATGCGCACAAAAACAGACACAAATAGAAAAACACATCCAAACAGTGAAATCATTGCAAAATCAAACACTGAAGGCATATAACTATATCTTATAAGATTTTTACTTTATTTGTGAGGTTTATGTTATGGGACAGTAGAAAATTGAAAAAAATTTGAAAACAGCCGTTTACTTGCTGAATGTGCACAAAAACAGACACAAATAGAAAAACACATCCAAACAGTGAAATCATTGCAAAATCAAACACTGACGGCATATAACTATATCTTATAAGATGTTAACTTTATTTATCAGGTTTATGTTACGGGACAATAGAAAATTGAAAAAAATCAGAAAACAGCCGTATACTTGCTGAATGCGGACAAAAACAGACACAAATAGAAAAACACATCCAAACAGTGAAATCATTGCAAAATCAAACACTGAGGATAAATAACTATATCTTATAAGATTTTAACTTTATTTATGAGGTTTATGTTACGGGACAATAGAAAATTGAAAAAAATCAGAAAACAGCCGTATACTTGCTGAATGTGCACAACAAAAGACACAAATAGAAAAACACATCCAAACAGTGAAATCATTGCAAAATCAAACACTGAAGGCATATAACTATATCGTATAAGATTTTAACTTTATTTGTGAGGTTTATGTTATGGGACAGTAGAAAATTGAAAAAAATCAGAAAACAGCCGTATACTTGCTGAATGTGCACAAAAACAGACACAAATAGAAAAACACATCCAAACAGTGAAATCATTGCAAAATCAAACACTGAGGGTACAGAAGTATATCTTATAAGATGTTAACTTTATTTGTGAGGTTTATGTTATGCGACAGTAGAAAATTGAAAAAAATCAGAAAACAGCCGTATACTTGCTGAATGCGCACAAAAACAGACACAAATAGAAAAACACATCCAAACAGTGAAATCATTGCAAAATCAAACACTGAAGGCATATAACTATATCTTATAAGATTTTAACTTTATTTGTGAGGTTTATGTTATGGGACAGTAGAAAATGAAAAAAAATCAGAAAACAGTCGTATTCCAGCTGAATGCGCACAAAAACAGACAAAAATAGAAAAACACATCCAAACAGTGAAATCATTGCAAAATCAAACACTGAAGGCATATAACTATATCTTATAAGATTTTTACTTTATTTGTGAGGTTTATGTTATGGGACAGTAGAAAATTGAAAAAAATTTGAAAACAGCCGTTTACTTGCTGAATGTGCACAAAAACAGACACAAATAGAAAAACACATCCAAACAGTGAAATCATTGCAAAATCAAACACTGACGGCATATAACTATATCTTATAAGATGTTAACTTTATTTATCAGGTTTATGTTACGGGACAATAGAAAATTGAAAAAAATCAGAAAACAGCCGTATACTTGCTGAATGCGCACAAAAACAGACACAAATAGAAAAACACATCCAAACAGTGAAATCATTGCAAAATCAAACACTGAAGGCATATAACTATATCTTATAAGATTTTTACTTTATTTGTGAGGTTTATGTTATGGGACAGTAGAAAATTGAAAAAAATTTGAAAACAGCCGTTTACTTGCTGAATGTGCACAAAAACAGACACAAATAGAAAAACACATCCAAACAGTGAAATCATTGCAAAATCAAACACTGACGGCATATAACTATATCTTATAAGATGTTAACTTTATTTATCAGGTTTATGTTACGGGACAATAGAAAATTGAAAAAAATCAGAAAACAGCCGTATACTTGCTGAATGCGGACAAAAACAGACACAAATAGAAAAACACATCCAAACAGTGAAATCATTGCAAAATCAAACACTGAGGATAAATAACTATATCTTATAAGATTTTAACTTTATTTATGAGGTTTATGTTACGGGACAATAGAAAATTGAAAAAAATCAGAAAACAGCCGTATACTTGCTGAATGTGCACAACAAAAGACACAAATAGAAAAACACATCCAAACAGTGAAATCATTGCAAAATCAAACACTGAAGGCATATAACTATATCGTATAAGATTTTAACTTTATTTGTGAGGTTTATGTTATGGGACAGTAGAAAATTGAAAAAAATCAGAAAACAGCCGTATACTTGCTGAATGTGCACAAAAACAGACACAAATAGAAAAACACATCCAAACAGTGAAATCATTGCAAAATCAAACACTGAGGGTACAGAAGTATATCTTATAAGATGTTAACTTTATTTGTGAGGTTTATGTTATGCGACAGTAGAAAATTGAAAAAAATCAGAAAACAGCCGTATACTTGCTGAATGCGCACAAAAACAGACACAAATAGAAAAACACATCCAAACAGTGAAATCATTGCAAAATCAAACACTGACGGCATATAACTATATCTTATAAGATTTTAACTTTATTTGTGAGGTTTATGTTATGGGACAGTAGAAAATTGAAAAAAATCAGAAAACATCCTTATACTTGATGAATGTGGACAAAAACAGACACAAATAGAAAAACACATCCAAACAGTGAAATCATTGCAAAATCAAACACTGAAGGCATATAACTATATCTTATAAGATTTTTACTTTATTTGTGAGGTTTATGTTATGGGACAGTAGAAAATTGAAAAAAATTTGAAAACAGCCGTTTACTTGCTGAATGTGCACAAAAACAGACACAAATAGAAAAACACATCCAAACAGTGAAATCATTGCAAAATCAAACACTGAGGGTACAGAAGTATATCTTATAAGATGTTAACTTTATTCGTGAGGTTTATGTTATGGGACAGTAGAAAATTGAAAAAAATCAGAAAACAGTCAAGCTTGCTGAATGTGCACAACAAAAGACACAAATAGAAAAACACATCCAAACAGTGAAATCATTGCAAAATCAAACACTGAGGGTACAGAAGTATATCTTATAAGATGTTAACTTTATTTGTGAGGTTTATGTTATGGGACAGTAGAAAATTGAAAAAAATCAGAAAACAGCCGTATATTGCTGAATGCGCACAAAAACAGACACAAATAGAAAAACACATCCAAACAGTGAAATCATTGCAAAATCAAACACTGACGGCATATAACTATATCTTATAAGATGTTAACTTTATTTATCAGGTTTATGTTACGGGACAATAGAAAATTGAAAAAAATCAGAAAACAGCCGTATACTTGCTGAATGCGCACAAAAACAGACACAAATAGAAAAACACATCCAAACAGTGAAATCATTGCAAAATCAAACACTGAAGGCATATAACTATATCTTATAAGATGTGAACTTTATTTGTGAGGTTTATGTTATGGGACAGTAGAAAATTGAAAAAAATCAGAAAACAGCCGTATACTTGCTGAATTAGCACAACAAAAGACACAAATAGAAAAACACATCCAAACAGTGAAATCATTGCAAAATCAAACCCTGAAGGCATAGAACTATATCTTATAAGATTTTAACTTTATTTGTGAGGTTTATGTTATGGGACAGTAGAAAATTGAAAAAAATCAGAAAACAGCCGTATACTTGCTGAATGCGCACAAAAACAGACACAAATAGAAAAACACATCCAAACAGTGAAATCATTGCAAAATCAAACACTGAAGGCATATAACTATATCTTATAAGATGTGAACTTTATTTGTGAGGTTTATGTTATGGGACAGTAGAAAATTGAAAAAAATCAGAAAACAGCCGTATACTTGCTGAATGCGCACAAAAACAGACACAAATAGAAAAACACATCCAAACAGTGAAATCATTGCAAAATCAAACACTGAAGGCATATAACTATATCTTATAAGATGTGAACTTTATTTGTGAGGTTTATGTTATGGGACAGTAGAAAATTGAAAAAAATCAGAAAACAGCCGTATACTTGCTGAATTAGCACAACAAAAGACACAAATAGAAAAACACATCCAAACAGTGAAATCATTGCAAAATCAAACCCTGAAGGCATAGAACTATATCTTATAAGATTTTAACTTTATTTGTGAGGTTTATGTTATGGGACAGTAGAAAATTGAAAAAAATCAGAAAACAGCCGTATACTTGCTGAATGTGCACAAAAACAGACACAAATAGAAAAACACATCCAAACAGTGAAATCATTGCAAAATCAAACACTGAGGTTACAGAAGTATATCTTATAAGATGTTAACTTTATTTATGAGGTTTATGTTACGGGACAATAGAAAATTGAAAAAAATCAGAAAACAGCCGTATACTTGCTGAATGTGCACAAAAACAGACACAAATAGAAAAACACATCCAAACAGTGAAATCATTGCAAAATCAAACACTGAAGGCATATAACTATATCTTATAAGATGTTAACTTTATTTGTGAGGTTTATGTTATGCGACAGTAGAAAATTGAAAAAAATCAGAAAACAGCCGTATACTTGCTGAATGTGCACAACAAAAGACACAAATAGAAAAACACATCCAAACAGTGAAATCATTGCAAAATCAAACACTGAGGTTACAGAAGTATATCTTATAAGATGTTAACTTTATTTGTGAGGTTTATGTTATGGGACAGTAGAAAATTGAAAAAAATCAGAAAACAGCCGTATACTTGCTGAATGTGCACAAAAACAGACACAAATAGAAAAACACATCCAAACAGTGAAATCATTGCAAAATCAAACACTGAGGTTACAGAAGTATATCTTATAAGATGTTACCTTTATTTATGAGGTTTATGTTACGGGACAATAGAAAATTGAAAAAAATCAGAAAACAGCCGTATACTTGCTGAATGTGCACAACAAAAGACACAAATAGAAAAACACATCCAAACAGTGAAATCATTGCAAAATCAAACACTGAGGTTACAGAAGTATATCTTATAAGACGTTAACTCTATTTGTGAGGTTTATGTTATGGAACAGTAGAAAATTTTAAAAAATCAGAAAACAGCCGTATACTTGCTGAATGTGCACAAAAACAGACACAAATAGAAAAACACATCCAAACAGTGAAATCATTGCAAAATCAAACACTGACGGCATATAACTATATCTTATAAGATGTTAACTTTATTTATCAGGTTTATGTTACGGGACAATAGAAAATTGAAAAAAATTTGAAAACAGCCGTATACTTGCTGAATGTGCACAAAAACAGACACAAATAGAAAAACACATCCAAACAGTGAAATCATTGCAAAATCAAACACTGAGGGTACAGAAGTATATCTTATAAGATGTTAACTTTATTCGTGAGGTTTATGTTATGGGACAGTAGAAAATTGAAAAAAATCAGAAAACAGCCGTATACTTGCTGAATGTGCACAAAACAGACACAAATAGAAAAACACATCCAAACAGTGAAATCATTGCAAAATCAAACACTGAAGGCATATAACTATATCTTATAAGATGTTAACTTTATTTGTGAGGTTTATGTTATGGGACAGTAGAAAATTGAAAAAAATCAGAAAACAGCCGTATACTTGCTGAATGTGCACAAAACAGACACAAATAGAAAAACACATCCAAACAGTGAAATCATTGCAAAATCAAACACTGAGGGTACAGAAGTATATCTTATAAGATGTTAACTTTATTTGTGAGGTTTATGTTATGGGACAGTAGAAAATTGAAAAAAATCAGAAAACAGCCGTATACTTGCTGAATGTGCACAAAAACAGACACAAATAGAAAAACACATCCAAACAGTGAAATCATTGCAAAATCAAACACTGACGGCATATAACTATATCTTATAAGATGTTAACTTTATTTATCAGGTTTATGTTACGGGACAATAGAAAATTGAAAAAAATCAGAAAACAGCCGTATACTTGCTGAATGCGCACAAAAACAGACACAAATAGAAAAACACATCCAAACAGTGAAATCATTGCAAAATCAAACACTGAAGGCATATAACTATATCTTATAAGATGTGAACTTTATTTGTGAGGTTTATGTTATGGGACAGTAGAAAATTGAAAAAAATCAGAAAACAGCCGTATACTTGCTGAATTAGCACAACAAAAGACACAAATAGAAAAACACATCCAAACAGTGAAATCATTGCAAAATCAAACCCTGAAGGCATATAACTATATCTTATAAGATTTTAACTTTATTTGTGAGGTTTATGTTATGGGACAGTAGAAAATTGAAAAAAATCAGAAAACAGCCGTATACTTGCTGAATGTGCACAAAAACAGACACAAATAGAAAAACACATCCAAACAGTGAAATCATTGCAAAATCAAACACTGAGGTTACAGAAGTATATCTTATAAGATGTTAACTTTATTTATGAGGTTTATGTTACGGGACAATAGAAAATTGAAAAAAATCAGAAAACAGCCGTATACTTGCTGAATGTGCACAAAAACAGACACAAATAGAAAAACACATCCAAACAGTGAAATCATTGCAAAATCAAACACTGAAGGCATATAACTATATCTTATAAGATGTTAACTTTATTTGTGAGGTTTATGTTATGCGACAGTAGAAAATTGAAAAAAATCAGAAAACAGCCGTATACTTGCTGAATGTGCACAACAAAAGACACAAATAGAAAAACACATCCAAACAGTGAAATCATTGCAAAATCAAACACTGAGGTTACAGAAGTATATCTTATAAGATGTTAACTTTATTTGTGAGGTTTATGTTATGGGACAGTAGAAAATTGAAAAAAATCAGAAAACAGCCGTATACTTGCTGAATGTGCACAAAAACAGACACAAATAGAAAAACACATCCAAACAGTGAAATCATTGCAAAATCAAACACTGAGGTTACAGAAGTATATCTAATAAGATGTTACCTTTATTTATGAGGTTTATGTTACGGGACAATAGAAAATTGAAAAAAATCAGAAAACAGCCGTATACTTGCTGAATGTGCACAACAAAAGACACAAATAGAAAAACACATCCAAACAGTGAAATCATTGCAAAATCAAACACTGAGGTTACAGAAGTATATCTTATAAGACGTTAACTCTATTTGTGAGGTTTATGTTATGGAACAGTAGAAAATTTTAAAAAATCAGAAAACAGCCGTATACTTGCTGAATGTGCACAAAAACAGACACAAATAGAAAAACACATCCAAACAGTGAAATCATTGCAAAATCAAACACTGAGGGTAAATAACTATATCTTATAAGATTTTAACTTTATTTGTGAGGTTTATGTTATGGGACAGTAGAAAATTGAAAAAAAATCAGAAAACATCCTTATACTTGATGAATGTGGACAAAAACAGACACAAATAGAAAAACACATCCAAACAGTGAAATCATTGCAAAATCAAACACTGAAGGCATATAACTATATCTTATAAGATTTTTACTTTATTTGTGAGGTTTATGTTATGGGACAGTAGAAAATTGAAAAAAATTTGAAAACAGCCGTTTACTTGCTGAATGTGCACAAAAACAGACACAAATAGAAAAACACATCCAAACAGTGAAATCATTGCAAAATCAAACACTGAGGTTACAGAAGTATATCTTATAAGATGTTAACTTTATTTGTGAGGTTTATGTTATGCGACAGTAGAAAATTGAAAAAAATCAGAAAACAGCCGTATACATGCTGAACGTGCACAAAGACAGACACAAATAGAAAAACACATCCAAACAGTGAAATCATTGCAAAATCAAACACTGAGGTTACAGAAGTATATCTTATGAGATGTTAACTTTATTTATGAGGTTTATGTTATGGAACAGTAGAAAATTGAAAAAAATCAGAAAACAGCCGTATACTTGCTGAATGCGCACAAAAACAAACACAAATAGAAAAACACATCCAAACAGTGAAATCATTGCAAAATCAAACACTGAAGGCATATAACTATATCTTATAAGATGTTAACTTTATTTATGAGGTTTATGTTACGGGACAATAGAAAATTGAAAAAAATCAGAAAACAGCCGTATACTTGCTGAATGTGCACAAAGACAGACACAAATAGAAAAACACATCCAAACAGTGAAATCATTGCAAAATCAAACACTGAGGTTACAGAAGTATATCTTATGAGATGTTAACTTTATTTATGAGGTTTATGTTATGGAACAGTAGAAAATTGAAAAAAATCAGAAAACAGCCGTATACTTGCTGAATGCGCACAAAAACAAACACAAATAGAAAAACACATCCAAACAGTGAAATCATTGCAAAATCAAACACTGAAGGCATATAATTATATCTTATAAGATGTTAACTTTATTTATGAGGTTTATGTTACGGGACAATAGAAAATTGAAAAAAATCAGAAAACAGCCGTATACTTGCTGAACGTGCACAAAGACAGACACAAATAGAAAAACACATCCAAACAGTGAAATCATTGCAAAATCAAACACTGAAGGCATATAATTATATCTTATAAGATGTTAACTTTATTTATGAGGTTAATGTTACGGGACAATAGAAAATTGAAAAAAATCAGAAAACAGCCGTATACTTGCTGAATGTGCACAACAAAAGACACAAATAGAAAAACACATCCAAACAGTGAAATCATTGCAAAATCAAACACTGAGGTTACAGAAGTATATCTTATAAGATGTTAACTTTATTTGTGAGGTTTATGTTATGGAACAGTAGAAAATTGAAAAAAATCAGAAAACAGCCGTATACTTGCTGAATGTGCACAAACACAGACACACATAGAAAAACACATCCAAACAGTGAAATCATTGCAAAATCAAACACTGAGGTTACAGAAGTATATCTTATGAGATGTTAACTTTATTTATGAGGTTTATGTTATGGAACAGTAGAAAATTGAAAAAAATCAGAAAACAGCCGTATACTTGCTGAATGCGCACAAAAACAAACACAAATAGAAAAACACATCCAAACAGTGAAATCATTGCAAAATCAAACACTGAAGGCATATAACTATATCTTATAAGATGTTAACTTTATTTATGAGGTTTATGTTACGGGACAATAGAAAATTGAAAAAAATCAGAAAACAGCCGTATACTTGCTGAACGTGCACAAAGACAGACACAAATAGAAAAACATATCCAAACAGTGAAATCATTGCAAAATCAAACACTGAAGGCATATAATTATATCTTATAAGATGTTAACTTTATTTATGAGGTTTATGTTACGGGACAATAGAAAATTGAAAAAAATCAGAAAACAGCCGTATACTTGCTGAACGTGCACAAAGACAGACACAAATAGAAAAACACATCCAAACAGTGAAATCATTGCAAAATCAAACACTGAAGGCATATAATTATATCTTTTAAAATGTTAACTTTATTTATGAGGTTAATGTTACAGGACAATAGAAAATTGAAAAAAATCAGAAAACAGCCGTATACTTGCTGAATGTGCACAACAAAAGACACAAATAGAAAAACACATCCAAACAGTGAAATCATTGCAAAATCAAACACTGAGGTTACAGAAGTATATCTTATAAGATGTTAACTTTATTTGTGAGGTTTATGTTATGGAACAGTAGAAAATTGAAAAAAATCAGAAAACAGCCGTATACTTGCTGAATGTGCACAAACACAGACACACATAGAAAAACACATCCAAACAGTGAAATCATTGCAAAATCAAACACTGAGGTTACAGAAGTATATCTTATGAGATGTTAACTTTATTTATGAGGTTTATGTTATGGAACAGTAGAAAATTGAAAAAAATCAGAAAACAGCCGTATACTTGCTGAATGCGCACAAAAACAGACACAAATAGAAAAACACATCCAAACAGTGAAATCATTGCAAAATCAAACACTGAGGATAAATAACTATATCTTATAAGATTTTAACTTTATTTGTGAGGTTTATGTTATGGGACAGTAGAAAATTGAAAAAAATCAGAAAACAGCCGTATACTTGCTGAATGTGCACAAAAACAGACACAAATAGAAAAACACATCCAAACAGTGAAATCATTGCAAAATCAAACACTGAGGTTACAGAAGTATATCTTATAAGATGTTAACTTTATTTGTGAGGTTTATGTTATGGGACAGTAGAAAATTTAAAAAAATCAGAAAACAGCCGTATACTTGCTGAATGTGCACAAAAACAGACACAAATAGAAAAACACATCCAAACAGTGAAATCATTGCAAAATCAAACACTGAAGGCATATAACTATATATTATAAGATTTTAACTTTATTTGTGAGGTTTATGTTATGGGACAGTAGAAAATTTAAAAAAATCAGAAAACAGCCGTATACTTGCTGAATGTGCACAAAAACAGACACAAATAGAAAAACACATCCAAACAGTGAAATCATTGCAAAATCAAACACTGAAGGCATATAACTATATCTTATAAGATTTTAACTTTATTTGTGAGGTTTATGTTATGGGACAGTAGAAAATTTAAAAAAATCAGAAAACAGCCGTATACTTGCTGAATGTGCACAAAAACAGACACAAATAGAAAAACACATCCAAACAGTGAAATCATTGCAAAATCAAACACTGAGGTTACAGAAGTATATCTTATAAGATGTTAACTTTATTTGTGAGGTTTATGTTATGGGACAGTAGAAAATTGAAAAAAATCAGAAAACAGCCGTATACTTGCTGAATGCGCACAAAAACAGACACAAATAGAAAAACACATCCAAACAGTGAAATCATTGCAAAATCAAACACTGAAGGCATATAACTATATCTTAAAAAATTTTAACTTTATTTGTGAGGTTAATGTTACGGGACAATAGAAAATTGAAAAAAATCAGAAAACAGCCGTATACTTGCTGAATGTGCACAACAAAAGACACAAATAGAAAAACACATCCAAACAGTGAAATCATTGCAAAATCAAACACTGAGGTTACAGAAGTATATCTTATAAGATGTTAACTTTATTTGTGAGGTTTATGTTATGGAACAGTAGAAAATTGAAAAAAATCAGAAAACAGCCGTATACTTGCTGAATGTGCACAAACACAGACACACATAGAAAAACACATCCAAACAGTGAAATCATTGCAAAATCAAACACTGAAGGCATATAACTATATCTTATAAGATGTTAACTTTATTTGTGAGGTTTATGTTATGGGACAGTAGAAAATTGAAAAAAATCAGAAAACAGCCGTATACTTGCTGAATGTGCACAAAACAGACACAAATAGAAAAACACATCCAAACAGTGAAATCATTGCAAAATCAAACACTGAAGGCATATAACTATATCTTATAAGATGTTAACTTTATTTGTGAGGTTTATGTTATGGGACAGTAGAAAATTGAAAAAAATCAGAAAACAGCCGTATACTTGCTGAATGTGCACAAAACAGACACAAATAGAAAAACACATCCAAACAGTGAAATCATTGCAAAATCAAACACTGAGGGTACAGAAGTATATCTTATAAGATGTTAACTTTATTTGTGAGGTTTATGTTATGGAACAGTAGAAAATTGAAAAAAATCAGAAAACAGCCGTATACTTGCTGAATGTGCACAACAAAAGACACAAATAGAAAAACACATCCAAACAGTGAAATCATTGCAAAATCAAACACTGAAGGCTGATAACTATATCTTATAAGATTTTAACTTTATTTGTGAGGTTTATGTTACGGGACAGTAGAAAATTGAAAAAAATCAGAAAACAGCCGTATACTTGCTGAATGTGCACAAAAACAGACACAAATAGAAAAACACATCCAAACAGTGAAATCATTGCAAAATCAAACACTGAAGGCATATAATTATATCTTATAAGATGTTAACTTTATTTATGAGGTTTATGTTACGGGACAATAGAAAATTGAAAAAAATCAGAAAACAGCCGTATACTTGCTGAACGTGCACAAAGACAGACACAAACAGAAAAACACATCCAAACAGTGAAATCATTGCAAAATCAAACACTGAAGGCATATAATTATATCTTATAAGATGTTAACTTTATTTATGAGGTTAATGTTACGGGACAATAGAAAATTGAAAAAAATCAGAAAACAGCCGTATACTTGCTGAATGTGCACAACAAAAGACACAAATAGAAAAACACATCCAAACAGTGAAATCATTGCAAAATCAAACACTGAGGTTACAGAAGTATATCTTATAAGATGTTAACTTTATTTGTGAGGTTTATGTTATGGAACAGTAGAAAATTGAAAAAAATCAGAAAACAGCCGTATACTTGCTGAATGTGCACAAACACAGACACACATAGAAAAACACATCCAAACAGTGAAATCATTGCAAAATCAAACACTGAGGTTACAGAAGTATATCTTATGAGATGTTAACTTTATTTATGAGGTTTATGTTATGGAACAGTAGAAAATTGAAAAAAATCAGAAAACAGCCGTATACTTGCTGAATGCGCACAAAAACAAACACAAATAGAAAAACACATCCAAACAGTGAAATCATTGCAAAATCAAACACTGAAGGCATATAACTATATCTTATAAGATGTTAACTTTATTTATGAGGTTTATGTTACGGGACAATAGAAAATTGAAAAAAATCAGAAAACAGCCGTATACTTGCTGAACGTGCACAAAGACAGACACAAATAGAAAAACATATCCAAACAGTGAAATCATTGCAAAATCAAACACTGAAGGCATATAATTATATCTTATAAGATGTTAACTTTATTTATGAGGTTTATGTTACGGGACAATAGAAAATTGAAAAAAATCAGAAAACAGCCGTATACTTGCTGAACGTGCACAAAGACAGACACAAATAGAAAAACACATCCAAACAGTGAAATCATTGCAAAATCAAACACTGAAGGCATATAATTATATCTTATAAAATGTTAACTTTATTTATGAGGTTAATGTTACAGGACAATAGAAAATTGAAAAAAATCAGAAAACAGCCGTATACTTGCTGAATGTGCACAACAAAAGACACAAATAGAAAAACACATCCAAACAGTGAAATCATTGCAAAATCAAACACTGAAGGCATATAACTATATCTTATAAGATGTTAACTTTATTTATGAGGTTTATGTTACGGGACAATAGAAAATTGAAAAAAATCAGAAAACAGCCGTATACTTGCTGAATGCGCACAAAAACAGACACAAATAGAAAAACACATCCAAACAGTGAAATCACTGCAAAATCAAACACTGAGGATAAATAACTATATCTTATAAGATTTTAACTTTATTTGTGAGGTTTATGTTATGGGACAGTAGAAAATTGAAAAAAATCAGAAAACAGCTGTATACTTGCTGAATGTGCACAAAAACAGACACAAATAGAAAAACACATCCAAACAGTGAAATCATTGCAAAATCAAACACTGAGGTTACAGAAGTATATCTTATAAGATGTTAACTTTATTTGTGAGGTTTATGTTATGGGACAGTAGAAAATTTAAAAAAATCAGAAAACAGCCGTATACTTGCTGAATGTGCACAAAAACAGACACAAATAGAAAAACACATCCAAACAGTGAAATCATTGCAAAATCAAACACTGAAGGCATATAACTATATATTATAAGATGTTAACTTTATTTGTGAGGTTTATGTTATGGGACAGTAGAAAATTGAAAAAAATCAGAAAACAGCCGTATACTTGCTGAATGCGCACAAAAACAGACACAAATAGAAAAACACATCCAAACAGTGAAATCATTGCAAAATCAAACACTGAAGGCATATAACTATATCTTAAAAGATTTTAACTTTATTTGTGAGGTTAATGTTACGGGACAATAGAAAATTGAAAAAAATCAGAAAACAGCCGTATACTTGCTGAATGTGCACAACAAAAGACACAAATAGAAAAACACATCCAAACAGTGAAATCATTGCAAAATCAAACACTGAGGTTACAGAAGTATATCTTATAAGATGTTAACTTTATTTGTGAGGTTTATGTTATGGAACAGTAGAAAATTGAAAAAAATCAGAAAACAGCCGTATACTTGCTGAATGTGCACAAACACAGACACACATAGAAAAACACATCCAAACAGTGAAATCATTGCAAAATCAAACACTGAAGGCATATAACTATATCTTATAAGATGTTAACTTTATTTATGAGGTTTATGTTACGGGACAATAGAAAATTGAAAAAAATCAGAAAACAGCCGTATACTTGCTGAATGTGCACAAACACAGACACACATAGAAAAACACATCCAAACAGTGAAATCATTGCAAAATCAAACACTGAGGGTACAGAAGTATATCTTATAAGATGTTAACTTTATTCGTGAGGTTTATGTTATGGGACAGTAGAAAATTGAAAAAAATCAGAAAACAGTCAAGCTTGCTGAATGTGCACAACAAAAGACACAAATAGAGAAACACATCCAAACAGTGAAATCATTGCAAAATCAAACACTGAGGGTACAGAAGTATATCTTATAAGATGTTAACTTTATTTGTGAGGTTTATGTTATGGGACAGTAGAAAATTGAAAAAAATCAGAAAACAGCCGTATACTTGCTGAATGCGCACAAAAACAGACACAAATAGAAAAACACATCCAAACAGTGAAATCATTGCAAAATCAAACACTGAAGGCATATAACTATATCTTATAAGATGTTAACTTTATTTGTGAGGTTTATGTTATGGGACAGTAGAAAATTGAAAAAAATCAGAAAACAGCCGTATACTTGCTGAATGTGCACAAAGCAGACACAAATAGAAAAACACATCCAAACAGTGAAATCATTGCAAAATCAAACACTGAAGGCATATAACTATATCTTATAAGATGTTAACTTTATTTGTGAGGTTTATGTTATGGGACAGTAGAAAATTGAAAAAAATCAGAAAACAGCCGTATACTTGCTGAATGTGCACAAAACAGACACAAATAGAAAAACACATCCAAACAGTGAAATCATTGCAAAATCAAACACTGAGGGTACAGAAGTATATCTTATAAGATGTTAACTTTATTTGTGAGGTTTATGTTATGGAACAGTAGAAAATTGAAAAAAATCAGAAAACAGCCGTATACTTGCTGAATGTGCACAACAAAAGACACAAATAGAAAAACACATCCAAACAGTGAAATCATTGCAAAATCAAACACTGAAGGCATATAACTATATCTTATAAGATTTTAACTTTATTTGTGAGGTTTATGTTACGGGACAGTAGAAAATTGAAAAAAATCAGAAAACAGCCGTATACTTGCTGAATGTGCACAAAAACAGACACAAATAGAAAAACACATCCAAACAGTGAAATCATTGCAAAATCAAACACTGAGGATAAATAACTATATCTTATAAGATTTTAACTTTATTTGTGAGGTTTATGTTATGGGACAGTAGAAAATTGAAAAAAATCAGAAAACAGCCATATACTTGCTGAATGTGCACAAAAACAGACACAAATAGAAAAACACATCCAAACAGTGAAATCATTGCAAAATCAAACACTGAGGGTACAGAAGTATATCTTATAAGATGTTAACTTTATTTGTGAGTTTTATGTTATGGGACAGTAGAAAATTGAAAAAAATCAGAAAACAGCCGTATACTTGCTGAATGTGCACAAAAACAGACACAAATAGAAAAACACATCCAAACAGTGAAATCATTGCAAAATCAAACACTGAAGGCATATAACTATATCTTATAAGATGTTAACTTTATTTGTGAGGTTTATGTTATGCGACAGTAGAAAATTGAAAAAAATCAGAAAACAGCCGTATACTTGCTGAACGTGCACAAAGACAGACACAAATAGAAAAACACATCCAAACAGTGAAATCATTGCAAAATCAAACACTGAAGGCATATAACTATATCTTAAAAGATTTTAACTTTATTTGTGAGGTTAATGTTACGGGACAGTAGAAAATTGAAAAAAATCAGAAAACAGCCGTATACTTGCTGAATGCGCACAAAAACAGACACAAATAGAAAAACACATCCAAACAGTGAAATCATTGCAAAATCAAACACTGAGGATAAATAACTATATCTTATAAGATTTTAACTTTATTTGTGAGGTTTATGTTGTGGGACAGTAGAAAATTCAAAAAATCAGAAAACAGCCATATACTTCCTGAATGTGCACAAAAACAGACACAAATAGAAAAACACATCCAAACAGTGAAATCATTGCAAAATCAAACACTGAGGTTACAGAAGTATATCTTATAAGATGTTAACTTTATTTATGAGGTTTATGTTACGGGACAATAGAAAATTGAAAAAAATCAGAAAACAGCCGTATACTTGCTGAATGTGCACAACAAAAGACACAAATAGAAAAACACATCCAAACAGTGAAATCATTGCAAAATCAAACACTGACGGCATATAACTATATCTTATAAGATGTTAACTTTATTTGTGAGGTTTATGTTGTGGGACAGTAGAAAATTCAAAAAATCAGAAAACAGCCATATACTTGCTGAATGTGCACAAAAACAGACACAAATAGAAAAACACATCCAAACAGTGAAATCATTGCAAAATCAAACACTGAGGTTACAGAAGTATATCTTATAAGATGTTAACTTTATTTATGAGGTTTATGTTACGGGACAATAGAAAATTGAAAAAAATCAGAAAACAGCCGTATACTTGCTGAATGTGCACAACAAAAGACACAAATAGAAAAACACATCCAAACAGTGAAATCATTGCAAAATCAAACACTGAAGGCATATAATTATATCTTATAAGATTTTAACTTTATTTATGAGGTTTATGTTACGGGACAATAGAAAATTAAAAAAAATCAGAAAACAGCCGTATCCTTGCTGAACGTGCACAAGATAGAGATAGATAGATAGATAGATAGATACTTTATTCATCTCACAGAGAAATTCACAGTTCAGCAGCTCCAGAATATGTTACACGATAGAAACATAAGAGGCATGCAGGTCTATGTACAGTCTAAATATAAACTGAAACATATGTATAAAAAGGAAAAAAGAAAAAATATATAAAAAATATAAAGGCGTAGAATGAGATGTACATGTGTGCTTGCTTGTATGTGTCATGTATGATGCAGGTTGAAGAGTCTGATGGCATGGGGGAGGAATGATCTCCTCAGTCTTTCTGTGGAGCAGGACATTGACAGCAGTCTGTCACTGAAGCTGCTCCTCTGTCTGTGTATGGTGCTGTGTAGTGGATGGTGTGGATTGTCTATGATGGACAGGAGCCTGTTGAGTGTGCGTCGCTCAGCTATCGATGTCAGACTGTCCAGTTCTGTGCCTACAACAGAGCCTGCCTTCCTTATTAGTTTGTCCAGGCGTGAAGCGTCCTTCTTCTTTAGGCTGCCCCCCCAGCACACCACTGTGTACAGGAGGGCACTCGCTACCACAGACTGGTAGAAGGTCTGTAGCAGCTTCCTGCAGACGTTGAAGGATGCCAGCCTTCTAAGGAAGTACAGGCGACTCTGTCCTTTCCTGCACAGAGCATCTGTGTTGGTGGTCCAGTCCAGCCTGTCATCCAGCTGTACTCCCAGGTATTTGTAGGTGTGCACCACCTCCACACAGTCCCCCTTGATAAGAACTGGTTCTGGGTGCACCCTGGATCTCCGGAAATCCACAACCATCTCCCTGGTCTTGGTGGTGTTTAGGAGCAGATGATTGTTGTCACACCATTTGACGAAGTCCTGGATGAGCTCCCTGTACTCATCCTCGTTTCCGCTCCTGATACAGCCAACAATGGCTGTGTCGTCCGCAAATTTCTGCACATGGCAGAGCTCTGAGTTGTGCTGAAAGTCAGACGTGTACAGGGTAAACAAGACAGGAGAGAGCACAGTCCCCTGCGGCGCCCCCGTGTTGCTGACCACCATGTCAGACCTGCATTCCCCCAGTCTCACATACTGGGGTCGGCCGGTCAGGTAGTCACTTATCCAGGCAACTAGGTGTGAACCCACTCCCATCCCGGACAGCTTGTCCTTCAGGAGCAGAGGCTGGATGGTGTTGAAGGCGCTGGAGAAATCCAAGAATGTAATTCTCACAGCACCGCTGCCTCTGTCCAGGTGAGAGAGAGATCGATGTTGCAGGAAGATGATGGCATCTTCCACTCCCACCTTTTCCCGGTAAGCAAACTGTAGGGGGTCAAGGGCATGGCAGGTCTGTGGCCTGAGGTGATGAAGCACCAGTCGTTCCATGGTCTTCATCACGTGCGACGTCAGGGCCACAGGTCTGAAGTCGTTCATCTCTCCAGGATGGGGTTTCTTTGGGACTGGGATGATGCACGATGTCTTCCACTGCTGGGGAACCTTCCCCAGTCCCAGGCTCAGGTTGAAGATGTGCTGAAGGGGGTGACCCAGTTCCCGCGCGCAGGCCTTCAGCAGTCGAGGTGACACTCCATCTGGACCTGCAGCTTTGTTAGGACGCAGCCTCCTCAGCTCTCCATAAACCTGAGCTGCCGTGATCGTGGGTGGTGTGGTGGGGGGTTGGGAGTTGTCCTCATCTGTGTTAGTGGAGGCTTGTGTGAGTTGGGGGGTGAGGTGAGGGGTGAGGGCATCAGCATTCAGATGTGTGAATGGGATGGGGTGATCAAACCTGTTAAAGAACTGGTTTAACTGGTTTGCCCTACCCACATCGCTCTCCATGGGGGGTTTTCTCTTGGAGCTGCAGCCAGTGATTGTCTTCATGCCCTCCCACACCTCCCTCATGTTGTTTTCCTGCATCTTTTGTTCTATCTTCCTCCTGTACTGCTCCTTCGCCTCTCTGAGCTGGACTCTGAGTTCCTTCTGTATCCGCTTGAGCTCCTGGGTGTCACCATCCTTGAAGGCCATCTTTTTCTGGTTCAGAAGACCCTTGATGTTGCTTGTAATTGACACAAATAGAAAAACACATCCAAACAGTGAAATCATTGCAAAATCAAACACTGAAGGCATATAATTATATCTTATAAAATGTTAACTTTATTTATGAGGTTAATGTTACAGGACAATAGAAAATTGAAAAAAATCAGAAAACAGCCGTATACTTGCTGAATGTGCACAACAAAAGACACAAATAGAAAAACACATCCAAACAGTGAAATCATTGCAAAATCAAACACTGAGGTTACAGAAGTATATCTTATAAGATGTTAACTTTATTTGTGAGGTTTATGTTATGGAACAGTAGAAAATTGAAAAAAATCAGAAAACAGCCGTATACTTGCTGAATGTGCACAAACACAGACACACATAGAAAAACACATCCAAACAGTGAAATCATTGCAAAATCAAACACTGAGGTTACAGAAGTATATCTTATGAGATGTTAACTTTATTTATGAGGTTTATGTTATGGAACAGTAGAAAATTGAAAAAAATCAGAAAACAGCCGTATACTTGCTGAACGTGCACAAAGACAGACAAAATAGAAAAACATATCCAAACAGTGAAATCATTGCAAAATCAAACAATGAAGGCATATAATTATATCTTATAAGATGTTAACTTTATTTATGAGGTTTATGTTACGGGACAATAGAAAATTGAAAAAAATCAGAAAACAGCCGTATACTTGCTGAACGTGCACAAAGACAGACACAAATAGAAAAACACATCCAAACAGTGAAATCATTGCAAAATCAAACACTGAAGGCATATAATTATATCTTATAAAATGTTAACTTTATTTATGAGGTTAATGTTACAGGACAATAGAAAATTGAAAAAAATCAGAAAACAGCCGTATACTTGCTGAATGTGCACAACAAAAGACACAAATAGAAAAACACATCCAAACAGTGAAATCATTGCAAAATCAAACACTGAGGTTACAGAAGTATATCTTATAAGATGTTAACTTTATTTGTGAGGTTTATGTTATGGAACAGTAGAAAATTGAAAAAAATCAGAAAACAGCCGTATACTTGCTGAATGTGCACAAACACAGACACACATAGAAAAACACATCCAAACAGTGAAATCATTGCAAAATCAAACACTGAGGTTACAGAAGTATATCTTATGAGATGTTAACTTTATTTATGAGGTTTATGTTATGGAACAGTAGAAAATTGAAAAAAATCAGAAAACAGCCGTATACTTGCTGAATGCGCACAAAAACAGACACAAATAGAAAAACACATCCAAACAGTGAAATCATTGCAAAATCAAACACTGAGGATAAATAACTATATCTTATAAGATTTTAACTTTATTTGTGAGGTTTATGTTATGGGACAGTAGAAAATTGAAAAAAATCAGAAAACAGCCGTATACTTGCTGAATGTGCACAAAAACAGACACAAATAGAAAAACACATCCAAACAGTGAAATCATTGCAAAATCAAACACTGAGGTTACAGAAGTATATCTTATAAGATGTTAACTTTATTTGTGAGGTTTATGTTATGGGACAGTAGAAAATTTAAAAAAATCAGAAAACAGCCGTATACTTGCTGAATGTGCACAAAAACAGACACAAATAGAAAAACACATCCAAACAGTGAAATCATTGCAAAATCAAACACTGAAGGCATATAACTATATATTATAAGATTTTAACTTTATTTGTGAGGTTTATGTTATGGGACAGTAGAAAATTTAAAAAAATCAGAAAACAGCCGTATACTTGCTGAATGTGCACAAAAACAGACACAAATAGAAAAACACATCCAAACAGTGAAATCATTGCAAAATCAAACACTGAAGGCATATAACTATATCTTATAAGATTTTAACTTTATTTGTGAGGTTTATGTTATGGGACAGTAGAAAATTTAAAAAAATCAGAAAACAGCCGTATACTTGCTGAATGTGCACAAAAACAGACACAAATAGAAAAACACATCCAAACAGTGAAATCATTGCAAAATCAAACACTGAGGTTACAGAAGTATATCTTATAAGATGTTAACTTTATTTGTGAGGTTTATGTTATGGGACAGTAGAAAATTGAAAAAAATCAGAAAACAGCCGTATACTTGCTGAATGCGCACAAAAACAGACACAAATAGAAAAACACATCCAAACAGTGAAATCATTGCAAAATCAAACACTGAAGGCATATAACTATATCTTAAAAGATTTTAACTTTATTTGTGAGGTTAATGTTACGGGACAATAGAAAATTGAAAAAAATCAGAAAACAGCCGTATACTTGCTGAATGTGCACAACAAAAGACACAAATAGAAAAACACATCCAAACAGTGAAATCATTGCAAAATCAAACACTGAGGTTACAGAAGTATATCTTATAAGATGTTAACTTTATTTGTGAGGTTTATGTTATGGGACAGTAGAAAATTGAAAAAAATCAGAAAACAGCCGTATACTTGCTGAATGTGCACAAAACAGACACAAATAGAAAAACACATCCAAACAGTGAAATCATTGCAAAATCAAACACTGAAGGCATATAACTATATCTTATAAGATGTTAACTTTATTTGTGAGGTTTATGTTATGGGACAGTAGAAAATTGAAAAAAATCAGAAAACAGCCGTATACTTGCTGAATGTGCACAAAACAGACACAAATAGAAAAACACATCCAAACAGTGAAATCATTGCAAAATCAAACACTGAGGGTACAGAAGTATATCTTATAAGATGTTAACTTTATTTGTGAGGTTTATGTTATGGAACAGTAGAAAATTGAAAAAAATCAGAAAACAGCCGTATACTTGCTGAATGTGCACAACAAAAGACACAAATAGAAAAACACATCCAAACAGTGAAATCATTGCAAAATCAAACACTGAAGGCTGATAACTATATCTTATAAGATTTTAACTTTATTTGTGAGGTTTATGTTACGGGACAGTAGAAAATTGAAAAAAATCAGAAAACAGCCGTATACTTGCTGAATGTGCACAAAAACAGACACAAATAGAAAAACACATCCAAACAGTGAAATCATTGCAAAATCAAACACTGAAGGCATATAATTATATCTTATAAGATGTTAACTTTATTTATGAGGTTTATGTTACGGGACAATAGAAAATTGAAAAAAATCAGAAAACAGCCGTATACTTGCTGAACGTGCACAAAGACAGACACAAACAGAAAAACACATCCAAACAGTGAAATCATTGCAAAATCAAACACTGAAGGCATATAATTATATCTTATAAGATGTTAACTTTATTTATGAGGTTAATGTTACGGGACAATAGAAAATTGAAAAAAATCAGAAAACAGCCGTATACTTGCTGAATGTGCACAACAAAAGACACAAATAGAAAAACACATCCAAACAGTGAAATCATTGCAAAATCAAACACTGAGGTTACAGAAGTATATCTTATAAGATGTTAACTTTATTTGTGAGGTTTATGTTATGGAACAGTAGAAAATTGAAAAAAATCAGAAAACAGCCGTATACTTGCTGAATGTGCACAAACACAGACACACATAGAAAAACACATCCAAACAGTGAAATCATTGCAAAATCAAACACTGAAGGCATATAACTATATCTTATAAGATGTTAACTTTATTTATGAGGTTTATGTTACGGGACAATAGAAAATTGAAAAAAATCAGAAAACAGCCGTATACTTGCTGAATGTGCACAAACACAGACACACATAGAAAAACACATCCAAACAGTGAAATCATTGCAAAATCAAACACTGAGGTTACAGAAGTATATCTTATGAGATGTTAACTTTATTTATGAGGTTTATGTTATGGAACAGTAGAAAATTGAAAAAAATCAGAAAACAGCCGTATACTTGCTGAATGCGCACAAAAACAGACACAAATAGAAAAACACATCCAAACAGTGAAATCATTGCAAAATCAAACACTGAGGATAAATAACTATATCTTATAAGATTTTAACTTTATTTGTGAGGTTTATGTTATGGGACAGTAGAAAATTGAAAAAAATCAGAAAACAGCCGTATACTTGCTGAATGTGCACAAAAACAGACACAAATAGAAAAACACATCCAAACAGTGAAATCATTGCAAAATCAAACACTGAGGTTACAGAAGTATATCTTATAAGATGTTAACTTTATTTGTGAGGTTTATGTTATGGGACAGTAGAAAATTTAAAAAAATCAGAAAACAGCCGTATACTTGCTGAATGTGCACAAAAACAGACACAAATAGAAAAACACATCCAAACAGTGAAATCATTGCAAAATCAAACACTGAAGGCATATAACTATATATTATAAGATTTTAACTTTATTTGTGAGGTTTATGTTATGGGACAGTAGAAAATTTAAAAAAATCAGAAAACAGCCGTATACTTGCTGAATGTGCACAAAAACAGACACAAATAGAAAAACACATCCAAACAGTGAAATCATTGCAAAATCAAACACTGAAGGCATATAACTATATCTTATAAGATTTTAACTTTATTTGTGAGGTTTATGTTATGGGACAGTAGAAAATTTAAAAAAATCAGAAAACAGCCGTATACTTGCTGAATGTGCACAAAAACAGACACAAATAGAAAAACACATCCAAACAGTGAAATCATTGCAAAATCAAACACTGAGGTTACAGAAGTATATCTTATAAGATGTTAACTTTATTTGTGAGGTTTATGTTATGGGACAGTAGAAAATTGAAAAAAATCAGAAAACAGCCGTATACTTGCTGAATGCGCACAAAAACAGACACAAATAGAAAAACACATCCAAACAGTGAAATCATTGCAAAATCAAACACTGAAGGCACGGGACAATAGAAAATTGAAAAAAATCAGAAAACAGCCGTATACTTGCTGAATGTGCACAACAAAAGACACAAATAGAAAAACACATCCAAACAGTGAAATCATTGCAAAATCAAACACTGAGGTTACAGAAGTATATCTTATAAGATGTTAACTTTATTTGTGAGGTTTATGTTATGGGACAGTAGAAAATTGAAAAAAATCAGAAAACAGCCGTATACTTGCTGAATGTGCACAAAACAGACACAAATAGAAAAACACATCCAAACAGTGAAATCATTGCAAAATCAAACACTGAAGGCATATAACTATATCTTATAAGATGTTAACTTTATTTGTGAGGTTTATGTTATGGGACAGTAGAAAATTGAAAAAAATCAGAAAACAGCCGTATACTTGCTGAATGTGCACAAAACAGACACAAATAGAAAAACACATCCAAACAGTGAAATCATTGCAAAATCAAACACTGAGGGTACAGAAGTATATCTTATAAGATGTTAACTTTATTTGTGAGGTTTATGTTATGGAACAGTAGAAAATTGAAAAAAATCAGAAAACAGCCGTATACTTGCTGAATGTGCACAACAAAAGACACAAATAGAAAAACACATCCAAACAGTGAAATCATTGCAAAATCAAACACTGAAGGCTGATAACTATATCTTATAAGATTTTAACTTTATTTGTGAGGTTTATGTTACGGGACAGTAGAAAATTGAAAAAAATCAGAAAACAGCCGTATACTTGCTGAATGTGCACAAAAACAGACACAAATAGAAAAACACATCCAAACAGTGAAATCATTGCAAAATCAAACACTGAAGGCATATAATTATATCTTATAAGATGTTAACTTTATTTATGAGGTTTATGTTACGGGACAATAGAAAATTGAAAAAAATCAGAAAACAGCCGTATACTTGCTGAACGTGCACAAAGACAGACACAAACAGAAAAACACATCCAAACAGTGAAATCATTGCAAAATCAAACACTGAAGGCATATAATTATATCTTATAAGATGTTAACTTTATTTATGAGGTTAATGTTACGGGACAATAGAAAATTGAAAAAAATCAGAAAACAGCCGTATACTTGCTGAATGTGCACAACAAAAGACACAAATAGAAAAACACATCCAAACAGTGAAATCATTGCAAAATCAAACACTGAGGTTACAGAAGTATATCTTATAAGATGTTAACTTTATTTGTGAGGTTTATGTTATGGAACAGTAGAAAATTGAAAAAAATCAGAAAACAGCCGTATACTTGCTGAATGTGCACAAACACAGACACACATAGAAAAACACATCCAAACAGTGAAATCATTGCAAAATCAAACACTGAAGGCATATAACTATATCTTATAAGATGTTAACTTTATTTATGAGGTTTATGTTACGGGACAATAGAAAATTGAAAAAAATCAGAAAACAGCCATATACTTGCTGAATGTGCACAAACACAGACACACATAGAAAAACACATCCAAACAGTGAAATCATTGCAAAATCAAACACTGAGGGTACAGAAGTATATCTTATAAGATGTTAACTTTATTTGTGAGGTTTATGTTATGGAACAGTAGAAAATTGAAAAAAATCAGAAAACAGCCGTATACTTGCTGAATGTGCACAACAAAAGACACAAATAGAAAAACACATCCAAACAGTGAAATCATTGCAAAATCAAACACTGAAGGCATATAACTATATCTTATAAGATTTTAACTTTATTTGTGAGGTTTATGTTACGGGACAGTAGAAAATTGAAAAAAATCAGAAAACAGCCGTTTACTTGCTGAATGTGCACAAAAACAGACACAAATAGAAAAACACATCCAAACAGTGAAATCATTGCAAAATCAAACACTGAGGATAAATAACTATATCTTATAAGATTTTAACTTTATTTGTGAGGTTTATGTTATGGGACAGTAGAAAATTGAAAAAAATCAGAAAACAGCCATATACTTGCTGAATGTGCACAAAAACAGACACAAATAGAAAAACACATCCAAACAGTGAAATCATTGCAAAATCAAACACTGAGGGTACAGAAGTATATCTTATAAGATGTTAACTTTATTTGTGAGTTTTATGTTATGGGACAGTAGAAAATTGAAAAAAATCAGAAAACAGCCGTATACTTGCTGAATGTGCACAAAAACAGACACAAATAGAAAAACACATCCAAACAGTGAAATCATTGCAAAATCAAACACTGAAGGCATATAACTATATCTTATAAGATGTTAACTTTATTTGTGAGGTTTATGTTATGCGACAGTAGAAAATTGAAAAAAATCAGAAAACAGCCGTATACTTGCTGAACGTGCACAAAGACAGACACAAATAGAAAAACACATCCAAACAGTGAAATCATTGCAAAATCAAACACTGAAGGCATATAACTATATCTTAAAAGATTTTAACTTTATTTGTGAGGTTAATGTTACGGTACAGTAGAAAATTGAAAAAAATCAGAAAACAGCCGTATACTTGCTGAATGCGCACAAAAACAGACACAAATAGAAAAACACATCCAAACAGTGAAATCATTGCAAAATCAAACACTGAGGATAAATAACTATATCTTATAAGATTTTAACTTTATTTGTGAGGTTTATGTTATGGGACAGTAGAAAATTGAAAAAAATCAGAAAACAGCCGTATACTTGCTGAATGTGCACAAAAACAGACACAAATAGAAAAACACATCCAAACAGTGAAATCATTGCAAAATCAAACACTGAGGTTACAGAAGTATATCTTATAAGATGTTAACTTTATTTGTGAGGTTTATGTTGTGGGACAGTAGAAAATTCAAAAAATCAGAAAACAGCCATATACTTGCTGAATGTGCACAAAAACAGACACAAATAGAAAAACACATCCAAACAGTGAAATCATTGCAAAATCAAACACTGAGGTTACAGAAGTATATCTTATAAGATGTTAACTTTATTTATGAGGTTTATGTTACGGGACAATAGAAAATTGAAAAAAATCAGAAAACAGCCGTATACTTGCTGAATGTGCACAACAAAAGACACAAATAGAAAAACACATCCAAACAGTGAAATCATTGCAAAATCAAACACTGACGGCATATAACTATATCTTATAAGATGTTAACTTTATTTGTGAGGTTTATGTTGTGGGACAGTAGAAAATTCAAAAAATCAGAAAACAGCCATATACTTGCTGAATGTGCACAAAAACAGACACAAATAGAAAAACACATCCAAACAGTGAAATCATTGCAAAATCAAACACTGAAGGCATATAATTATATCTTATAAGATGTTAACTTTATTTATGAGGTTTATGTTACGGGACAATAGAAAATTAAAAAAAATCAGAAAACAGCCGTATCCTTGCTGAACGTGCACAAAGACAGACACAAATAGAAAAACACATCCAAACAGTGAAATCATTGCAAAATCAAACACTGAAGGCATATAATTATATCTTATAAAATGTTAACTTTATTTATGAGGTTAATGTTACAGGACAATAGAAAATTGAAAAAAATCAGAAAACAGCCGTATACTTGCTGAATGTGCACAACAAAAGACACAAATAGAAAAACACATCCAAACAGTGAAATCATTGCAAAATCAAACACTGAGGTTACAGAAGTATATCTTATAAGATGTTAACTTTATTTGTGAGGTTTATGTTATGGAACAGTAGAAAATTGAAAAAAATCAGAAAACAGCCGTATACTTGCTGAATGTGCACAAACACAGACACACATAGAAAAACACATCCAAACAGTGAAATCATTGCAAAATCAAACACTGAAGGCATATAACTATATCTTATAAGATGTTAACTTTATTTATGAGGTTAATGTTCGGGACAATGGAAAATTGAAAAAAATCAGAAAACAGCCGTATACTTGCTGAATGTGCACAAACACAGACACACATAGAAAAACACATCCAAACATTGAAATCATTGCAAAATCAAACACTGAGGTTACAGAAGTATATCTTATGAGATGTTAACTTTATTTATGAGGTTTATGTTATGGAACAGTAGAAAATTGAAAAAAATCAGAAAACAGCCGTATACTTGCTGAATGCGCACAAAAACAGACACAAATAGAAAAACACATCCAAACAGTGAAATCATTGCAAAATCAAACACTGAGGATAAATAACTATATCTTATAAGATTTTAACTTTATTTGTGAGGTTTATGTTATGGGACAGTAGAAAATTTAAAAAAATCAGAAAACAGCCGTATACTTGCTGAATGTGCACAAAAACAGACACAAATAGAAAAACACATCCAAACAGTGAAATCATTGCAAAATCAAACACTGAGGTTACAGAAGTATATCTTATAAGATGTTAACTTTATTTGTGAGGTTTATGTTATGGGACAGTAGAAAATTGAAAAAAATCAGAAAACAGCCGTATACTTGCTGAATGTGCACAAAAACAGACACAAATAGAAAAACACATCCAAACAGTGAAATCATTGCAAAATCAAACACTGAAGGCATATAATTATATCTTATAAGATTTTAACTTTATTTTTGAGGTTTATGTTATGGGACAGTAGAAAATTGAAAAAAATCAGAAAACAGCCGTATACTTGCTGAATGTGCACAAAAACAGACACAAATAGAAAAACACATCCAAACAGTGAAATCATTGCAAAATCAAACACTGAAGGCATATAACTATATCTTATAAGATGTTAACTTTATTTATGAGGTTTATGTTACGGGACAATAGAAAATTGAAAAAAATCAGAAAACAGCCGTATACTTGCTGAATGTGCACAAACACAGACACACATAGAAAAACACATCCAAACAGTGAAATCATTGCAAAATCAAACACTGAGGTTACAGAAGTATATCTTATGAGATGTTAACTTTATTTATGAGGTTTATGTTATGGAACAGTAGAAAATTGAAAAAAATCAGAAAACAGCCGTATACTTGCTGAATGCGCACAAAAACAGACACAAATAGAAAAACACATCCAAACAGTGAAATCATTGCAAAATCAAACACTGAAGGCATATAACTATATCTTATAAGATGTTAACTTTATTTATGAGGTTAATGTTACGGGACAATAGAAAATTGAAAAAAATCAGAAAACAGCCGTATACTTGCTGAATGTGCACAAACACAGACACACATAGAAAAACACATCCAAACAGTGAAATCATTGCAAAATCAAACACTGAAGTTACAGAAGTATATCTTATAAGATGTTTACTTTATTTGTGAGGTTTATGTTATGGGACAGTAGAAAATTGAAAAAAATCAGAAAACAGCCGTATACTTGCAGAATGTGCACAACAAAAGACACAAATAGAAAAACACATCCAAACAGTGAAATCATTGCAAAATCATACACTGACGGCATATAACTATATCTTATAAGATTTTAACTTTATTTGTGAGGTTTATGTTACGGGACAGTAGAAAATTGAAAAAAATCAGAAAACAGCCGTATACTTGCTGAATGTGCACAAAAACAGACACAAATAGAAAAACACATCCAAACAGTGAAATCATTGCAAAATCAAACACTGAAGGCATATAACTATATCTTATAAGATGTTATCTTTATTTGTGAGGTTTATGTTATGCGACAGTAGAAAATTGAAAAAAATCAGAAAACAGCCGTATACTTGCTGAACGTGCACAAAGACAGACACAAATAGAAAAACACATCCAAACAGTGAAATCATTGCAAAATCAAACACTGAAGGCATATAACTATATCTTATAAGATGTTAACTTTATCTATGAGGTTAATGTTCGGGACAATGGAAAATTGAAAAAAATCAGAAAACAGCCGTATACTTGCTGAATGTGCACAAACACAGACACACATAGAAAAACACATCCAAACATTGAAATCATTGCAAAATCAAACACTGAGGTTACAGAAGTATATCTTATGAGATGTTAACTTTATTTATGAGGTTTATGTTATGGAACAGTAGAAAATTGAAAAAAAATCAGAAAACAGCCGTATACTTGCTGAATGCGCACAAAAACAGACACAAATAGAAAAACACATCCAAACAGTGAAATCATTGCAAAATCAAACACTGAGGATAAATAACTATATCTTATAAGATTTTAACTTTATTTGTGAGGTTTATGTTATGGGACAGTAGAAAATTTAAAAAAATCAGAAAACAGCCGTATACTTGCTGAATGTGCACAAAAACAGACACAAATAGAAAAACACATCCAAACAGTGAAATCATTGCAAAATCAAACACTGAGGTTACAGAAGTATATCTTATAAGATGTTAACTTTATTTGTGAGGTTTATGTTATGGGACAGTAGAAAATTGAAAAAAATCAGAAAACAGCCGTATACTTGCTGAATGTGCACAAAAACAGACACAAATAGAAAAACACATCCAAACAGTGAAATCATTGCAAAATCAAACACTGAAGGCATATAACTATATCTTGTAAGATGTTAACTTTATTTATGAGGTTTATGTTACGGGACAATAGAAAATTGAAAAAAATCAGAAAACAGCCGTATACTTGCTGAATGTGCACAACAAAAGACACAAATAGAAAAACACATCCAAACAGTGAAATCATTGCAAAATCAAACACTGACGGCATATAACTATATCTTATAAGATTTTAACTTTATTTGTGAGGTTTATGTTACGGGACAGTAGAAAATTTAAAAAAATCAGAAAACAGCCGTATACTTGCTGAATGTGCACAAAAACAGACACAAATAGAAAAACACATCCAAACAGTGAAATCATTGCAAAATCAAACACTGAAGGCATATAACTATATCTTATAAGATGTTATCTTTATTTGTGAGGTTTATGTTATGCGACAGTAGAAAATTGAAAAATATCAGAAAACAGCCGTATACATGCTGAACGTGCACAAAGACAGACACAAATAGAAAAACACATCCAAACAGTGAAATCATTGCAAAATCAAACACTGAGGTTACAGAAGTATATCTTATGAGATGTTAACTTTATTCATGAGGTTTATGTTATGGAACAGTAGAAAATTGAAAAAAATCAGAAAACAGCCGTATACTTGCTGAATGCGCACAAAAACAAACACAAATAGAAAAACACATCCAAACAGTGAAATCATTGCAAAATCAAACACTGAAGGCATATAACTATATCTTATAAGATGTTAACTTTATTTATGAGGTTTATGTTACGGGACAATAGAAAATTGAAAAAAATCAGAAAACAGCCGTATACTTGCTGAATGTGCACAAAGACAGACACAAATAGAAAAACACATACAAACAGTGAAATCATTGCAAAATCAAACACTGAGGTTACAGAAGTATATCTTATGAGATGTTAACTTTATTTATGAGGTTTATGTTATGGAACAGTAGAAAATTGAAAAAAATCAGAAAACAGCCGTATACTTGCTGAATGCGCACAAAAACAAACACAAATAGAAAAACACATCCAAACAGTGAAATCATTGCAAAATCAAACACTGAAGGCATATAACTATATCTTATAAGATGTTAACTTTATTTATGAGGTTTATGTTACGGGACAATAGAAAATTGAAAAAAATCAGAAAACAGCCGTATACTTGCTGAACGTGCACAAAGACAGACACAAATAGAAAAACACATCCAAACAGTGAAATCATTGCAAAATCAAACACTGAAGGCATATAATTATATCTTATAAGATTTTAACTTTATTTTTGAGGTTTATGTTATGGGACAGTAGAAAATTGAAAAAAATCAGAAAACAGCCGTATACTTGCTGAATGTGCACAAAAACAGACACAAATAGAAAAACACATCCAAACAGTGAAATCATTGCAAAATCAAACACTGAAGGCATATAACTATATCTTATAAGATTTTAACTTTATTTGTGAGGTTTATGTTATGGGACAGTAGAAAATTGAAAAAAATCAGAAAACAGCCGTATACTTGCTGAATGTGCACAACAAAAGACACAAATAGAAAAACACATCCAAACAGTGAAATCATTGCAAAATCAAACACTGACGGCATATAACTATATCTTATAAGATTTTAACTTTATTTGTGAGGTTTATGTTACGGGACAGTAGAAAATTTAAAAAAATCAGAAAACAGCCGTATACTTGCTGAATGTGCACAAAAACAGACACAAATAGAAAAACACATCCAAACAGTGAAATCATTGCAAAATCAAACACTGAAGGCATATAACTATATCTTATAAGATGTTATCTTTATTTGTGAGGTTTATGTTATGCGACAGTAGAAAATTGAAAAAAATCAGAAAACAGCCGTATACATGCTGAACGTGCACAAAGACAGACACAAATAGAAAAACACATCCAAACAGTGAAATCATTGCTGGTCAAACACTGAGGTTACAGAAGTATATCTTATGAGATGTTAACTTTATTTATGAGGTTTATGTTATGGAACAGTAGAAAATTGAAAAAAATCAGAAAACAGCCGTATACTTGCTGAATGCGCACAAAAACAGACACAAATAGAAAAACACATCCAAACAGTGAAATCATTGCAAAATCAAACACTGAGGATAAATAACTATATCTTATAAGATTTTAACTTTATTTGTGAGGTTTATGTTATGGGACAGTAGAAAATTGAAAAAAATCAGAAAACAGCCGTATACTTGCTGAATGTGCACAAAAACAGACACAAATAGAAAAACACATCCAAACAGTGAAATCATTGCAAAATCAAACACTGAAGGCATATAACTATATCTTATAAGATGTTAACTTTATTTATGAGGTTTATGTTACGGGACAATAGAAAATTGAAAAAAATCAGAAAACAGCCGTATACTTGCTGAACGTGCACAAAGACAGACACAAATAGAAAAACACATCCAAACAGTGAAATCATTGCAAAATCAAACACTGAGGTTACAGAAGTATATCTTATAAGATGTTAACTTTATTTATGAGGTTTATGTTATGCGACACTAGAAAATTGAAAAAAATCAGAAAACAGCCGTATACTTGCTGAATGCGCACAAAAACAGACACAAATAGAAAAACACATCCAAACAGTGAAATCATTGCAAAATCAAACACTGAGGATAAATAACTATATCTTATAAGATTTTAACTTTATTTGTGAGGTTTATGTTATGGGACAGTAGAAAATTGAAAAAAATCAGAAAACAGCCGTATACTTGCTGAATGTGCACAAAAACAGACACAAATAGAAAAACACATCCAAACAGTGAAATCATTGCAAAATCAAACACTGAAGGCATATAACTATATCTTATAAGATGTTAACTTTATTTATGAGGTTTATGTTACGGGACAATAGAAAATTGAAAAAAATCAGAAAACAGCCGTATACTTGCTGAACGTGCACAAAGACAGACACAAATAGAAAAACACATCCAAACAGTGAAATCATTGCAAAATCAAACACTGAAGGCATATAATTATATCTTATAAGAAGTTAACTTTATTTATGAGGTTAATGTTACGGGACAATAGAAAATTGAAAAAAATCAGAAAACAGCCGTATACTTGCTGAATGTGCACAAACACAGACACACATAGAAAAACACATCCAAACAGTGAAATCATTGCAAAATCAAACACTGAAGGCATATAACTATATCTTATAAGATGTTAACTTTATTTATGAGGTTAATGTTCGGGACAATGGAAAATTGAAAAAAATCAGAAAACAGCCGTATACTTGCTGAATGTGCACAACAAAAGACACAAATAGAAAAACACATCCAAACAGTGAAATCATTGCAAAATCAAACACTGAGGTTACATAAGTATATCTTATAAGATGTTAACTTTATTTGTGAGGTTTATGTTATGGAACAGTAGAAAATTGAAAAAAATCAGAAAACAGCCGTATACTTGCTGAATGTGCACAAACACAGACACACATAGAAAAACACATCCAAACAGTGAAATCATTGCAAAATCAAACACTGAGGTTACAGAAGTATATCTTATGAGATGTTAACTTTATTTATGAGGTTTATGTTATGGAACAGTAGAAAATTGAAAAAAATCAGAAAACAGCCGTATACTTGCTGAATGCGCACAAAAACAGACACAAATAGAAAAACACATCCAAACAGTGAAATCATTGCAAAATCAAACACTGACGGCATATAACTATATCTTATAAGATTTTAACTTTATTTGTGAGGTTTATGTTATGGGACAGTAGAAAATTGAAAAAAATCAGAAAACAACCGTATACTTGATGAATGTGGACAAAAACAGACACAAATAGAAAAACACATCCAAACAGTGAAATCATTGCAAAATCAAACACTGAAGGCATATAACTATATCTTATAAGATTTTTACTTTATTTGTGAGGTTTATGTTATGGGACAGTAGAAAATTGAAAAAAATTTGAAAACAGCCGTTTACTTGCTGAATGTGCACAAAAACAGACACAAATAGAAAAACACATCCAAACAGTGAAATCATTGCAAAATCAAACACTGAAGGCATATAACTATATCTTATAAGATGTTAACTTTATTTATGAGGTTTATGTTACGGGACAATAGAAAATTGAAAAAAATCAGAAAACAGCCGTATACTTGCTGAACGTGCACAAAGACAGACACAAATAGAAAAACACATCCAAACAGTGAAATCATTGCAAAATCAAACACTGAAGGCATATAATTATATCTTATAAGAAGTTAACTTTATTTATGAGGTTAATGTTACGGGACAATAGAAAATTGAAAAAAATCAGAAAACAGCCGTATACTTGCTGAATGTGCACAAACACAGACACACATAGAAAAACACATCCAAACAGTGAAATCATTGCAAAATCAAACACTGAAGGCATATAACTATATCTTATAAGATGTTAACTTTATTTATGAGGTTAATGTTCGGGACAATGGAAAATTGAAAAAAATCAGAAAACAGCCGTATACTTGCTGAATGTGCACAACAAAAGACACAAATAGAAAAACACATCCAAACAGTGAAATCATTGCAAAATCAAACACTGAGGTTACAGAAGTATATCTTATAAGATGTTAACTTTATTTGTGAGGTTTATGTTATGGAACAGTAGAAAATTGAAAAAAATCAGAAAACAGCCGTATACTTGCTGAATGTGCACAAACACAGACACACATAGAAAAACACATCCAAACAGTGAAATCATTGCAAAATCAAACACTGAGGTTACAGAAGTATATCTTATGAGATGTTAACTTTATTTATGAGGTTTATGTTATGGAACAGTAGAAAATTGAAAAAAATCAGAAAACAGCCGTATACTTGCTGAATGCGCACAAAAACAGACACAAATAGAAAAACACATCCAAACAGTGAAATCATTGCAAAATCAAACACTGACGGCATATAACTATATCTTATAAGATTTTAACTTTATTTGTGAGGTTTATGTTATGGGACAGTAGAAAATTGAAAAAAATCAGAAAACATCCGTATACTTGATGAATGTGGACAAAAACAGACACAAATAGAAAAACACATCCAAACAGTGAAATCATTGCAAAATCAAACACTGAAGGCATATAACTATATCTTATAAGATTTTTACTTTATTTGTGAGGTTTATGTTATGGGACAGTAGAAAATTGAAAAAAATTTGAAAACAGCCGTTTACTTGCTGAATGTGCACAAAAACAGACACAAATAGAAAAACACATCCAAACAGTGAAATCATTGCAAAATCAAACACTGAGGGTACAGAAGTATATCTTATAAGATGTTAACTTTATTCGTGAGGTTTATGTTATGGGACAGTAGAAAATTGAAAAAAATCATAAAACAGTCAAGCTTGCTGAATGTGCACAACAAAAGACACAAATAGAAAAACACATCCAAACAGTGAAATCATTGCAAAATCAAACACTGAGGGTACAGAAGTATATCTTATAAGATGTTAACTTTATTTGTGAGGTTTATGTTATGGGACAGTAGAAAATTGAAAAAAATCAGAAAACAGCCGTATACTTGCTGAATGCGCACATAAACAGACACAAATAGAAAAACACATCCAAACAGTGAAATCATTGCAAAATCAAACACTGAGGATAAATAACTATATCTTATAAGATTTTAACTTTATTTGTGAGGTTTATGTTATGGGACAGTAGAAAATTGAAAAAAATCAGAAAACAGCCGTATACTTGCTGAATGTGCACAAAAACAGACACAAATAGAAAAACACATCCAAACAGTGAAATCATTGCAAAATCAAACACTGAGGTTACAGAAGTATATCTTATAAGATGTTAACTTTATTTGTGAGGTTTATGTTATGGGACAGTAGAAAATTTAAAAAAATCAGAAAACAGCCGTATACTTGCTGAATGTGCACAAAAACAGACACAAATAGAAAAACACATCCAAACAGTGAAATCATTGCAAAATCAAACACTGAAGGCATATAACTATATCTTATAAGATTTTAACTTTATTTGTGAGGTTTATGTTATGGGACAGTAGAAAATTTAAAAAAATCCGAAAACAGCCGTATACTTGCTGAATGTGCACAAAAACAGACACAAATAGAAAAACACATCCAAACAGTGAAATCATTGCAAAATCAAACACTGAGGTTACAGAAGTATATCTTATAAGATGTTAACTTTATTTGTGAGGTTTATGTTATGGGACAGTAGAAAATTGAAAAAAATCAGAAAACAGCCGTATACTTGCTGAATGCGCACAAAAATAGACACAAATAGAAAAACACATCCAAACAGTGAAATCATTGCAAAATCAAACACTGAGGATAAATAACTATATCTTATAAGATTTTAACTTTATTTATGAGGTTTATGTTACGGGACAATAGAAAATTGAAAAAAATCAGAAAACAGCCGTATACTTGCTGAATGTGCACAACAAAAGACACAAATAGAAAAACACATCCAAACAGTGAAATCATTGCAAAATCAAACACTGAAGGCATATAACTATATCGTATAAGATTTTAACTTTATTTGTGAGGTTTATGTTATGGGACAGTAGAAAATTGAAAAAAATCAGAAAACAGCCGTATACTTGCTGAATGTGCACAAAAACAGACACAAATAGAAAAACACATCCAAACAGTGAAATCATTGCAAAATCAAACACTGAGGGTACAGAAGTATATCTTATAAGATGTTAACTTTATTTGTGACGTTTATGTTATGCGACACTAGAAAATTGAAAAAAATCAGAAAACAGCCGTATACTTGCTGAATGCGCACAAAAACAGACACAAATAGAAAAACACATCCAAACAGTGAAATCATTGCAAAATCAAACACTGAGGTTACAGAAGTATATCTTATAAGATGTTAACTTTATTTGTGAGGTTTATGTTATGGGACAGTAGAAAATTGAAAAAAATCAGAAAACAGCCGTATACTTGCTGAATGCGCACAAAAATAGACACAAATAGAAAAACACATCCAAACAGTGAAATCATTGCAAAATCAAACACTGAGGATAAATAACTATATCTTATAAGATTTTAACTTTATTTATGAGGTTTATGTTACGGGACAATAGAAAATTGAAAAAAATCAGAAAACAGCCGTATACTTGCTGAATGTGCACAACAAAAGACACAAATAGAAAAACACATCCAAACAGTGAAATCATTGCAAAATCAAACACTGAAGGCATATAACTATATCGTATAAGATTTTAACTTTATTTGTGAGGTTTATGTTATGGGACAGTAGAAAATTGAAAAAAATCAGAAAACAGCCGTATACTTGCTGAATGTGCACAAAAACAGACACAAATAGAAAAACACATCCAAACAGTGAAATCATTGCAAAATCAAACACTGAGGGTACAGAAGTATATCTTATAAGATGTTAACTTTATTTGTGAGGTTTATGTTATGCGACACTAGAAAATTGAAAAAAATCAGAAAACAGCCGTATACTTGCTGAATGCGCACAAAAACAGACACAAATAGAAAAACACATCCAAACAGTGAAATCATTGCAAAATCAAACACTGAGGATAAATAACTATATCTTATAAGATTTTAACTTTATTTGTGAGGTTTATGTTATGGGACAGTAGAAAATTGAAAAAAATCAGAAAACAGCCGTATACTTGCTGAATGTGCACAAAAACAGACACAAATAGAAAAACACATCCAAACAGTGAAATCATTGCAAAATCAAACACTGAAGGCATATAACTATATCTTATAAGATGTTAACTTTATTTATGAGGTTTATGTTACGGGACAATAGAAAATTGAAAAAAATCAGAAAACAGCCGTATACTTGCTGAACGTGCACAAAGACAGACACAAATAGAAAAACACATCCAAACAGTGAAATCATTGCAAAATCAAACACTGAAGGCATATAATTATATCTTATAAGAAGTTAACTTTATTTATGAGGTTAATGTTACGGGACAATAGAAAATTGAAAAAAATCAGAAAACAGCCGTATACTTGCTGAATGTGCACAAACACAGACACACATAGAAAAACACATCCAAACAGTGAAATCATTGCAAAATCAAACACTGAAGGCATATAACTATATCTTATAAGATGTTAACTTTATTTATGAGGTTAATGTTCGGGACAATGGAAAATTGAAAAAAATCAGAAAACAGCCGTATACTTGCTGAATGTGCACAACAAAAGACACAAATAGAAAAACACATCCAAACAGTGAAATCATTGCAAAATCAAACACTGAGGTTACAGAAGTATATCTTATAAGATGTTAACTTTATTTGTGAGGTTTATGTTATGGAACAGTAGAAAATTGAAAAAAATCAGAAAACAGCCGTATACTTGCTGAATGTGCACAAACACAGACACACATAGAAAAACACATCCAAACAGTGAAATCATTGCAAAATCAAACACTGAGGTTACAGAAGTATATCTTATGAGATGTTAACTTTATTTATGAGGTTTATGTTATGGAACAGTAGAAAATTGAAAAAAATCAGAAAACAGCCGTATACTTGCTGAATGCGCACAAAAACAGACACAAATAGAAAAACACATCCAAACAGTGAAATCATTGCAAAATCAAACACTGACGGCATATAACTATATCTTATAAGATTTTAACTTTATTTGTGAGGTTTATGTTATGGGACAGTAGAAAATTGAAAAAAATCAGAAAACATCCGTATACTTGATGAATGTGGACAAAAACAGACACAAATAGAAAAACACATCCAAACAGTGAAATCATTGCAAAATCAAACACTGAAGGCATATAACTATATCTTATAAGATTTTTACTTTATTTGTGAGGTTTATGTTATGGGACAGTAGAAAATTGAAAAAAATTTGAAAACAGCCGTTTACTTGCTGAATGTGCACAAAAACAGACACAAATAGAAAAACACATCCAAACAGTGAAATCATTGCAAAATCAAACACTGAGGGTACAGAAGTATATCTTATAAGATGTTAACTTTATTCGTGAGGTTTATGTTATGGGACAGTAGAAAATTGAAAAAAATCATAAAACAGTCAAGCTTGCTGAATGTGCACAACAAAAGACAAAAATAGAAAAACACATCCAAACAGTGAAATCATTGCAAAATCAAACACTGAGGGTACAGAAGTATATCTTATAAGATGTTAACTTTATTTGTGAGGTTTATGTTATGGGACAGTAGAAAATTGAAAAAAATCAGAAAACAGCCGTATACTTGCTGAATGCGCACATAAACAGACACAAATAGAAAAACACATCCAAACAGTGAAATCATTGCAAAATCAAACACTGAGGATAAATAACTATATCTTATAAGATTTTAACTTTATTTGTGAGGTTTATGTTATGGGACAGTAGAAAATTGAAAAAAATCAGAAAACAGCCGTATACTTGCTGAATGTGCACAAAAACAGACACAAATAGAAAAACACATCCAAACAGTGAAATCATTGCAAAATCAAACACTGAGGTTACAGAAGTATATCTTATAAGATGTTAACTTTATTTGTGAGGTTTATGTTATGGGACAGTAGAAAATTTAAAAAAATCAGAAAACAGCCGTATACTTGCTGAATGTGCACAAAAACAGACACAAATAGAAAAACACATCCAAACAGTGAAATCATTGCAAAATCAAACACTGAAGGCATATAACTATATCTTATAAGATTTTAACTTTATTTGTGAGGTTTATGTTATGGGACAGTAGAAAATTTAAAAAAATCCGAAAACAGCCGTATACTTGCTGAATGTGCACAAAAACAGACACAAATAGAAAAACACATCCAAACAGTGAAATCATTGCAAAATCAAACACTGAGGTTACAGAAGTATATCTTATAAGATGTTAACTTTATTTGTGAGGTTTATGTTATGGGACAGTAGAAAATTGAAAAAAATCAGAAAACAGCCGTATACTTGCTGAATGCGCACAAAAATAGACACAAATAGAAAAACACATCCAAACAGTGAAATCATTGCAAAATCAAACACTGAGGATAAATAACTATATCTTATAAGATTTTAACTTTATTTATGAGGTTTATGTTACGGGACAATAGAAAATTGAAAAAAATCAGAAAACAGCCGTATACTTGCTGAATGTGCACAACAAAAGACACAAATAGAAAAACACATCCAAACAGTGAAATCATTGCAAAATCAAACACTGAAGGCATATAACTATATCGTATAAGATTTTAACTTTATTTGTGAGGTTTATGTTATGGGACAGTAGAAAATTGAAAAAAATCAGAAAACAGCCGTATACTTGCTGAATGTGCACAAAAACAGACACAAATAGAAAAACACATCCAAACAGTGAAATCATTGCAAAATCAAACACTGAGGGTACAGAAGTATATCTTATAAGATGTTAACTTTATTTGTGACGTTTATGTTATGCGACACTAGAAAATTGAAAAAAATCAGAAAACAGCCGTATACTTGCTGAATGCGCACAAAAACAGACACAAATAGAAAAACACATCCAAACAGTGAAATCATTGCAAAATCAAACACTGACGGCATATAACTATATCTTATAAGATTTTAACTTTATTTGTGAGGTTTATGTTATGGGACAGTAGAAAATTGAAAAAAATCAGAAAACATCCGTATACTTGATGAATGTGGACAAAAACAGACACAAATAGAAAAACACATCCAAACAGTGAAATCATTGCAAAATCAAACACTGAGGGTACAGAAGTATATCTTATAAGATGTTAACTTTATTCGTGAGGTTTATGTTATGGGACAGTAGAAAATTGAAAAAAATCAGAAAACAGTCAAGCTTGCTGAATGTGCACAACAAAAGACACAAATAGAAAAACACATCCAAACAGTGAAATCATTGCAAAATCAAACACTGAGGGTACAGAAGTATATCTTATAAGATGTTAACTTTATTTGTGAGGTTTATGTTATGGGACAGTAGAAAATTGAAAAAAATCAGAAAACAGCCGTATACTTGCTGAATGCGCACAAAAACAGACACAAATAGAAAAACACATCCAAACAGTGAAATCATTGCAAAATCAAACACTGAAGGCATATAACTATATCTGATGAGATGTTAACTTTATTTGTGAGGTTTATGTTATGGGCGAGGAGAAAATTGAAAAAAATCAGAAAACAGCCGTATACTTGCTGAATGTGCACAAAACAGACACAAATAGAAAAACACATCCAAACAGTGAAATCATTGCAAAATCAAACACTGAAGGCATATAACTATATCTTATAAGATGTTAACTTTATTTGTGAGGTTTATGTTATGGGACAGTAGAAAATTGAAAAAAATCAGAAAACAGCCGTATACTTGCTGAATGTGCACAAAAACAGACACAAATAGAAAAACACATCCAAACAGTGAAATCATTGCAAAATCAAACACTGACGGCATATAACTATATCTTATAAGATGTTAAGTTTATTTATCAGGTTTATGTTATGGGACAATAGAAAATTGAAAAAAATCAGAAAACAGCCGTATACTTGCTGAATGCGCACAAAAATAGACACAAATAGAAAAACACATCCAAACAGTGAAATCATTGCAAAATCAAACACTGAAGGCATATAACTATATCTTATAAGATTTTAACTTTATTTGTGAGGTTTATGTTATGGGACAGTTGAAAATTTAAAAAAATCAGAAAACAGCCGTATACTTGCTGAATGTGCACAAAAACAGACACAAATAGAAAAACACATCCAAACAGTGAAATCATTGCAAAATCAAACACTTAGGTTACAGAAGTATATCTTATAAGATGTTAACTTTATTTGTGAGGTTTATGTTATGGGACAGTAGAAAATTGAAAAAAATCAGAAAACAGCCGTATACTTGCTGAATGTGCACAAAAACAGACACAAATAGAAAAACACATCCAAACAGTGAAATCATTGCAAAATCAAACACTTAGGTTACAGAAGTATATCTTATAAGATGTTAACTTTATTTGTGAGGTTTATGTTATGGGACAGTAGAAAATTGAAAAAAATCAGAAAACAGCCGTATACTTGCAGAATGTGCACAACAAAAGACACAAATAGAAAAACACATCCAAACAGTGAAATCATTGCAAAATCAAACACTGAGGATAAATAACTATATCTTATAAGATTTTAACTTTATTTGTGAGGTTTATGTTATGGGACAGTAGAAAATTGAAAAAAATCAGAAATCAGCCGTATACTTGCTGAATGCGCACAAAAACAGACACAAATAGAAAAACACATCCAAACAGTGAAATCATTGCAAAATCAAACACTGAGGATAAATAACTATATCTTATAAGATTTTAACTTTATTTGTGAGGTTTATGTTATGGGACAGTAGAAAATTGAAAAAAATCAGAAAACAGCCGTATACTTGCTGAACGTGCACAAAGACAGACACAAATAGAAAAACACATCCAAACAGTGAAATCATTGCAAAATCAAACACTGAAGGCATATAACTATATCTTATAAGATGTTAACTTTATTTATGAGGTTAATGTTACGGGACAATAGAAAATTGAAAAAAATCAGAAAACAGCCGTATACTTGCTGAATGTGCACAACAAAAGACACAAATAGAAAAACACATCCAAACAGTGAAATCATTGCAAAATCAAACACTGAGGTTACAGAAGTATATCTTATAAGATGTTAACTTTATTTGTGAGGTTTATGTTATGGAACAGTAGAAAATTCAAAAAAATCAGAAAACAGCCGTATACTTGCTGAATGTGCACAAACACAGACACACATAGAAAAACACATCCAAACAGTGAAATCATTGCAAAATCAAACACTTAGGTTACAGAAGTATATCTTATAAGATGTTAACTTTATTTGTGAGGTTTATGTTATGGGACAGTAGAAAATTGAAAAAAATCAGAAAACAGCCGTATACTTGCTGAATGTGCACAAAAACAGACACAAATAGAAAAACACATCCAAACAGTGAAATCATTGCAAAATCAAACACTGAAGGCATATAATTATATCTTATAAGATTTTAACTTTATTTGTGAGGTTTATGTTATGGGACAGTAGAAAATTGAAAAAAATCAGAAAACAGCCGTATACTTGCTGAATGTGCACAAAAACAGACACAAATAGAAAAACACATCCAAACAGTGAAATCATTGCAAAATCAAACACTGAAGGCAATAACTATATCTTATAAGATGTTAACTTTATTTATGAGGTTTATGTTACGGGACAATAGAAAATTGAAAAAAATTAGAAAACAGCCGTATACTTGCTGAATGTGCACAACAAAAGACACAAATAGAAAAACACATCCAAACAGTGAAATCATTGCAAAATCAAACACTGAGGTTACAGAAGTATATCTTATAAGATGTTTACTTTATTTGTGAGGTTTATGTTGTGGGACAGTAGAAAATTCAAAAAAATCAGAAAACAGCCGTATACTTGCTGAATGTGCACAAAAACAGACACAAATAGAAAAACACATCCAAACAGTGAAATCATTGCAAAATCAAACACTGAGGTTACAGAAGTATATCTTATAAGATGTTAACTTTATTTATGAGGTTTATGTTACGGGACAATAGAAAATTGAAAAAAATCAGAAAACAGCCGTATACTTGCTGAATGTGCACAACAAAAGACACAAATAGAAAAACACATCCAAACAGTGAAATCATTGCAAAATCAAACACTGACGGCATATAACTATATCTTATAAGATTTTAACTTTATTCATGAGGTTAATGTTACGGGACAACAGAAAATTGAAAAAAATCAGAAAACAGCCGTATACTTGCTGAATGTGCACAACAAAAGACACAAATAGAAAAACACATCCAAACAGTGAAATCATTGCAAAATCAAACACTGAGGTTACAGAAGTATATCTTATAAGATGTTAACTTTATTTGTGAGGTTTATGTTATGGAACAGTAGAAAATTGAAAAAAATCAGAAAACAGCCGTATACTTGCTGAATGTGCACAAACACAGACACACATAGAAAAACACATCCAAACAGTGAAATCATTGCAAAATCAAACACTGAGGTTACAGAAGTATATCTTATAAGATGTTAACTTTATTTGTGAGGTTTATGTTATGGGACAGTAGAAAATTGAAAAAAATCAGAAAACAGCCGTATACTTGCTGAATGTGCACAAAAACAGACACAAATAGAAAAACACATCCAAACAGTGAAATCATTGCAAAATCAAACACTTAGGTTACAGAAGTATATCTTATAAGATGTTAACTTTATTTGTGAGGTTTATGTTATGGGACAGTAGAAAATTGAAAAAAATCAGAAAACAGCCGTATACTTGCTGAATGTGCACAAAAACAGACACAAATAGAAAAACACATCCAAACAGTGAAATCATTGCAAAATCAAACACTGAAGGCATATAACTATATCTTATAAGATTTTAACTTTATTTGTGAGGTTTATGTTACGGGACAATAGAAAATTGAAAAAAATCAGAAAACAGCCATAAACTTGCTGAATGCGCACAAAAACAGACACAAATAGAAAAACACATCCAAACAGTGAAATCATTGCAAAATCAAACACTGAGGTTACAGAAGTATATCTTATAAGATGTTAACTTTATTTGTGAGGTTTATGTTATGGGACAGTATAAAATTGAAAAAAATCAGAAAACAGCCGTATACTTGCTGAACGTGCACAAAGACAGACACAAATAGAAAAACACATCCAAACAGTGAAATCATTGCAAAATCAAACACTGAAGGCATATAACTATATCTTATAAGATGTTAACTTTATTTATGAGGTTAATGTTACGGGACAATAGAAAATTGAAAAAAATCAGAAAACAGCCGTATACTTGCTGAATGTGCACAACAACAGACACAAATAGAAAAACACATCCAAACAGTGAAATCATTGCAAAATCAAACACTGAGGTTACAGAAGTATATCTTATAAGATGTTAACTTTATTTGTGAGGTTTATGTTATGGAACAGTAGAAAATTGAAAAAAATCAGAAAACAGCCGTATACTTGCTGAATGTGCACAAACACAGACACACATAGAAAAACACATCCAAACAGTGAAATCATTGCAAAATCAAACACTGAGGTTACAGAAGTATATCTTATAAGATGTTAACTTTATTTGTGAGGTTAATGTTACGGGACAGTAGAAAATTGAAAAAAATCAGAAAACAGCCGTATACTTGCTGAATGTGCACAAAAACAGACACAAATAGAAAAACACATCCAAACAGTGAAATCATTGCAAAATCAAACACTGAGGTTACAGAAGTATATCTTATAAGATGTTAACTTTATTTTTGAGGTTTATGTTATGGAACAGTAGAAAATTGAAAAAAATCAGAAAACAGCCGTATACTTGCTGAATGTGCACAAACACAGACACACATAGAAAAACACATCCAAACAGTGAAATCATTGCAAAATCAAACACTGAGGTTACAGAAGTATATCTTATGAGATGTTAACTTTATTTGTGAGGTTTATGTTATGGGACAGTAGAAAATTGAAAAAAATCAGAAAACAGCCGTATACTTGCTGAATGTGCACAAACACAGACACACATAGAAAAACACATCCAAACAGTGAAATCATTGCAAAATCAAACACTGAGGTTACAGAAGTATATCTTATAAGATGTTTACTTTATTTGTGAGGTTTATGTTATGGGACAGTAGAAAATTGAAAAAAATCAGAAAACAGCCGTATACTTGCAGAATGTGCACAACAAAAGACACAAATAGAAAAACACATCCAAACAGTGAAATCATTGCAAAATCAAACACTGAGGATAAATAACTATATCTTATAAGATTTTAACTTTATTTGTGAGGTTTATGTTATGGGACAGTAGAAAATTGAAAAAAATCAGAAATCAGCCGTATACTTGCTGAATGCGCACAAAAACAGACACAAATAGAAAAACACATCCAAACAGTGAAATCATTGCAAAATCAAACACTGAGGATAAATAACTATATCTTATAAGATTTTAACTTTATTTGTGAGGTTTATGTTATGGGACAGTAGAAAATTGAAAAAAATCAGAAAACAGCCGTATACTTGCTGAACGTGCACAAAGACAGACACAAATAGAAAAACACATCCAAACAGTGAAATCATTGCAAAATCAAACACTGAAGGCATATAACTATATCTTATAAGATTTTAACTTTATTTGTGAGGTTTATGTTACGGGACAATAGAAAATTGAAAAAAATCAGAAAACAGCCATAAACTTGCTGAATGCGCACAAAAACAGACACAAATAGAAAAACACATCCAAACAGTGAAATCATTGCAAAATCAAACACTGAGGTTACAGAAGTATATCTTATAAGATGTTAACTTTATTTGTGAGGTTTATGTTATGGGACAGTATAAAATTGAAAAAAATCAGAAAACAGCCGTATACTTGCTGAACGTGCACAAAGACAGACACAAATAGAAAAACACATCCAAACAGTGAAATCATTGCAAAATCAAACACTGAAGGCATATAACTATATCTTATAAGATGTTAACTTTATTTATGAGGTTAATGTTACGGGACAATAGAAAATTGAAAAAAATCAGAAAACAGCCGTATACTTGCTGAATGTGCACAACAACAGACACAAATAGAAAAACACATCCAAACAGTGAAATCATTGCAAAATCAAACACTGAGGTTACAGAAGTATATCTTATAAGATGTTAACTTTATTTGTGAGGTTTATGTTATGGAACAGTAGAAAATTGAAAAAAATCAGAAAACAGCCGTATACTTGCTGAATGTGCACAAACACAGACACACATAGAAAAACACATCCAAACAGTGAAATCATTGCAAAATCAAACACTGAGGTTACAGAAGTATATCTTATAAGATGTTAACTTTATTTGTGAGGTTAATGTTACGGGACAGTAGAAAATTGAAAAAAATCAGAAAACAGCCGTATACTTGCTGAATGTGCACAAAAACAGACACAAATAGAAAAACACATCCAAACAGTGAAATCATTGCAAAATCAAACACTGAGGTTACAGAAGTATATCTTATAAGATGTTAACTTTATTTTTGAGGTTTATGTTATGGAACAGTAGAAAATTGAAAAAAATCAGAAAACAGCCGTATACTTGCTGAATGTGCACAAACACAGACACACATAGAAAAACACATCCAAACAGTGAAATCATTGCAAAATCAAACACTGAGGTTACAGAAGTATATCTTATGAGATGTTAACTTTATTTGTGAGGTTTATGTTATGGGACAGTAGAAAATTGAAAAAAATCAGAAAACAGCCGTATACTTGCTGAATGTGCACAAACACAGACACACATAGAAAAACACATCCAAACAGTGAAATCATTGCAAAATCAAACACTGAGGTTACAGAAGTATATCTTATAAGATGTTTACTTTATTTGTGAGGTTTATGTTATGGGACAGTAGAAAATTGAAAAAAATCAGAAAACAGCCGTATACTTGCAGAATGTGCACAACAAAAGACACAAATAGAAAAACACATCCAAACAGTGAAATCATTGCAAAATCAAACACTGAGGATAAATAACTATATCTTATAAGATTTTAACTTTATTTGTGAGGTTTATGTTATGGGACAGTAGAAAATTGAAAAAAATCAGAAATCAGCCGTATACTTGCTGAATGCGCACAAAAACAGACACAAATAGAAAAACACATCCAAACAGTGAAATCATTGCAAAATCAAACACTGAGGATAAATAACTATATCTTATAAGATTTTAACTTTATTTGTGAGGTTTATGTTATGGGACAGTAGAAAATTGAAAAAAATCAGAAAACAGCCGTATACTTGCTGAACGTGCACAAAGACAGACACAAATAGAAAAACACATCCAAACAGTGAAATCATTGCAAAATCAAACACTGAAGGCATATAACTATATCTTATAAGATGTTAACTTTATTTATGAGGTTAATGTTACGGGACAATAGAAAATTGAAAAAAATCAGAAAACAGCCATATACTTGCTGAATGTGCACAACAAAAGACACAAATAGAAAAACACATCCAAACAGTGAAATCATTGCAAAATCAAACACTGAGGTTACAGAAGTATATCTTATAAGATGTTAACTTTATTTGTGAGGTTTATGTTATGGAACAGTAGAAAATTCAAAAAAATCAGAAAACAGCCGTATACTTGCTGAATGTGCACAAACACAGACACACATAGAAAAACACATCCAAACAGTGAAATCATTGCAAAATCAAACACTTAGGTTACAGAAGTATATCTTATAAGATGTTAACTTTATTTGTGAGGTTTATGTTATGGGACAGTAGAAAATTGAAAAAAATCAGAAAACAGCCGTATACTTGCTGAATGTGCACAAAAACAGACACAAATAGAAAAACACATCCAAACAGTGAAATCATTGCAAAATCAAACACTGAAGGCATATAATTATATCTTATAAGATTTTAACTTTATTTGTGAGGTTTATGTTATGGGACAGTAGAAAATTGAAAAAAATCAGAAAACAGCCGTATACTTGCTGAATGTGCACAAAAACAGACACAAATAGAAAAACACATCCAAACAGTGAAATCATTGCAAAATCAAACACTGAAGGCAATAACTATATCTTATAAGATGTTAACTTTATTTATGAGGTTTATGTTACGGGACAATAGAAAATTGAAAAAAATTAGAAAACAGCCGTATACTTGCTGAATGTGCACAACAAAAGACACAAATAGAAAAACACATCCAAACAGTGAAATCATTGCAAAATCAAACACTGAGGTTACAGAAGTATATCTTATAAGATGTTAACTTTATTTGTGAGGTTTATGTTGTGGGACAGTAGAAAATTCAAAAAAATCAGAAAACAGCCGTATACTTGCTGAATGTGCACAAAAACAGACACAAATAGAAAAACACATCCAAACAGTGAAATCATTGCAAAATCAAACACTGAGGTTACAGAAGTATATCTTATAAGATGTTTACTTTATTTGTGAGGTTTATGTTATGGGACAGTAGAAAATTGAAAAAAATCAGAAAACAGCCGTATACTTGCAGAATGTGCACAAAGACAGACACAAATAGAAAAACACATCCAAACAGTGAAATCATTGCAAAATCAAACACTGAAGGCATATAACTATATCTTATAAGATGTTAACTTTATTTATGAGGTTAATGTTACGGGACAATGGAAAATTTAAAAAAATCAGAAAACAGCCGTATACTTGCTGAATGTGCACAACAAAAGACACAAATAGAAAAACACATCCAAACAGTGAAATCATTGCAAAATCAAACACTGAGGTTACAGAAGTATATCTTATAAGATGTTAACTTTATTTGTGAGGTTTATGTTATGGAACAGTAGAAAATTGAAAAAAATCAGAAAACAGCCGTATACTTGCTGAATGCGCACAAAAACAGACACAAATAGAAAAACACATCCAAACAGTGAAATCATTGCAAAATCAAACACTGAGGATAAATAACTATATCTTATAAGATTTTAACTTTATTTGTGAGGTTTATGTTATGGGACAGTAGAAAATTGAAAAAAATCAGAAAACAGCCGTATACTTGCTGAATGTGCACAAAAACAGACACAAATAGAAAAACACATCCAAACAGTGAAATCATTGCAAAATCAAACACTGAGGTTACAGAAGTATATCTTATAAGATGTTACCTTTATTTATGAGGTTTATGTTACGGGACAATAGAAAATTGAAAAAAATCAGAAAACAGCCGTATACTTGCTGAATGCGCACAAAAATAGACACAAATAGAAAAACACATCCAAAAAGCGAAATCATTGCAAAATAAAACACTGAGGATAAATAACTATATCTTATAAGATTTTAACTTTATTTATGAGGTTTATGTTACGGGACAATAGAAAATTGAAAAAAATCAGAAAACAGCCGTATACTTGCTGAATGTGCACAACAAAAGACACAAATAGAAAAACACATCCAAACAGTGAAATCATTGCAAAATCAAACACTGAAGGCATATAACTATATCGTATAAGATTTTAACTTTATTTGTGAGGTTTATGTTATGGGACAGTAGAAAATTGAAAAAAATCAGAAAACAGCCGTATACTTGCTGAATGTGCACAAAAACAGACACAAATAGAAAAACACATCCAAACAGTGAAATCATTGCAAAATCAAACACTGAGGTTACAGAAGTATATCTTATAAGATGTTAACTTTATTTATGAGGTTTATGTTACGGGACAATAGAAAATTGAAAAAAATCAGAAAACAGTCGTATTCCAGCTGAATGCGCACAACAAAAGACACAAATAGAAAAACACATCCAAACAGTGAAATCATTGCAAAATCAAACACTGAAGGCATATAACTATATCTTAAAAGATTTTAACTTTATTTGTGAGGTTAATGTTACGGGACAGTAGAAAATTGAAAAAAATCAGAAAACAGCCGTATACTTGCTGAATGCGCACAAAAATAGACACAAATAGAAAAACACATCCAAACAGTGAAATCATTGCAAAATCAAACACTGAGGATAAATAACTATATCTTTTAAGATTTTAACTTTATTTATGAGGTTGATGTTACGGGACAATAGAAAATTGAAAAAAATCAGAAAACAGCCGTATACTTGCTGAATGTGCACAACAAAAGACACAAATAGAAAAACACATCCAAACAGTGAAATCATTGCAAAATCAAACACTGAGGTTACAGAAGTATATCTTATAAGATGTTAACTTTATTTGTGAGGTTTATGTTATGGGACAGTAGAAAATTGAAAAAAATCAGAAAACAGCCGTATACTTGCTGAACGTGCACAAAGACAGACACAAATAGAAAAACACATCCAAACAGTGAAATCATTGCAAAATCAAACACTGAAGGCATATAACTATATCTTATAAGATGTTAACTTTATTTATGAGGTTAATGTTACGGGACAATGGAAAATTGAAAAAAATCAGAAAACAGCCGTATACTTGCTGAATGTGCACAAAAACAGACACAAATAGAAAAACACATCCAAACAGTGAAATCATTGCAAAATCAAACACTGAGGTTACAGAAGTATATCTTATGAGATGTTAACTTTATTTATGAGGTTTATGTTATGGAACAGTAGAAAATTGAAAAAAATCAGAAAACAGCCGTATACTTGCTGAATGCGCACAAAAACAGACACAAATAGAAAAACACATCCAAACAGTGAAATCATTGCAAAATCAAACACTGAGGATAAATAACTATATCTTATAAGATTTTAACTTTATTTGTGAGGTTTATGTTATGGGACAGTAGAAAATTGAAAAAAATCAGAAAACAGCCGTATACTTGCTGAATGTGCACAAAAACAGACACAAATAGAAAAACACATCCAAACAGTGAAATCACTGCAAAATCAAACACTGAGGTTACAGAAGTATATCTTATAAGATGTTAACTTTATTTGTGAGGTTTATGTTATGGGACAGTAGAAAATTTAAAAAAATCAGAAAACAGCCGTATACTTGCTGAATGTGCACAACAAAAGACACAAATAGAAAAACACATCCAAACAGTGAAATCATTGCAAAATCAATCACTGAGGTTACAGAAGTATATCTTATAAGATGTTAACTTTATTTGTGAGGTTTATGTTATGGGACAGTAGAAAATTGAAAAAAATCAGAAAACAGCCGTATACTTGCTGAATGCGCACAAAAATAGACACAAATAGAAAAACACATCCAAACAGTGAAATCATTGCAAAATCAAACACTGAGTATAAATAACTATATCTTATAAGATTTTAACTTTATTTATGAGGTTTATGTTACGGGACAATAGAAAATTGAATAAAATCAGAAAACAGCCGTATACTTGCTGAATGTGCACAACAAAAGACACAAATAGAAAAACACATCCAAACAGTGAAATCATTGCAAAATCAAACACTGAAGGCATATAACTATATCGTATAAGATTTTAACTTTATTTGTGAGGTTTATGTTATGGGACAGTAGAAAATTGAAAAAAATCAGAAAACAGCCGTATACTTGCTGAATGTGCACAAAAACAGACACAAATAGAAAAACACATCCAAACAGTGAAATCATTGCAAAATCAAACACTGAGGGTACAGAAGTATATCTTATAAGATGTTAACTTTATTTGTGAGGTTTATGTTATGCGACACTAGAAAATTGAAAAAAATCAGAAAACAGCCGTATACTTGCTGAATGCGCACAAAAACAGACACAAATAGAAAAACACATCCAAACAGTGAAATCATTGCAAAATCAAACACTGAAGGCATATAACTATATCTTATAAGATTTTTACTTTATTTGTGAGGTTTATGTTATGGGACAGTAGAAAATTGAAAAAAATTTGAAAACAGCCATTTACTTGCTGAATGTGCACAAAAACAGACACAAATAGAAAAACACATCCAAACAGTGAAATCATTGCAAAATCAAACACTGAGGGTACAGAAGTATATCTTATAAGATGTTAACTTTATTCGTGAGGTTTATGTTATGGGACAGTAGAAAATTGAAAAAAATCAGAAAACAGTCAAGCTTGCTGAATGTGCACAACAAAAGACACAAATAGAAAAACACATCCAAACAGTGAAATCATTGCAAAATCAAACACTGAGGGTACAGAAGTATATCTTATAAGATGTTAACTTTATTAGTGAGGTTTATGTTATGGGACAGTAGAAAATTGAAAAAAATCAGAAAACAGCCGTATACTTGCTGAATGCGCACAAAAACAGACACAAATAGAAAAACACATCCAAACAGTGAAATCATTGCAAAATCAAACACTGAAGGCATATAACTATATCTGATAAGATGTTAACTTTATTTGTGAGGTTTATGTTATGGGCGAGGAGAAAATTGAAAAAAATCAGAAAACAGCCGTATACTTGCTGAATGTGCACAACAAAAGACACAAATAGAAAAACACATCCAAACAGTGAAATCATTGCAAAATCAAACACTGACGGCATATAACTATATCTTATAAGATGTTAAGTTTATTTATCAGGTTTATGTTACGGGACAATAGAAAATTGAAAAACATCAGAAAACAGCCGTATACTTGCTGAATGCGCACAAAAATAGACACAAATAGAAAAACACATCCAAACAGTGAAATCATTGCAAAATCAAACACTGAAGGCATATAACTATATCTTATAAGATTTTAACTTTATTTGTGAGGTTTATGTTATGGGACAGTTGAAAATTTAAAAAAATCAGAAAACAGCCGTATACTTGCTGAATGTGCACAAAAACAGACACAAATAGAAAAACACATCCAAACAGTGAAATCATTGCAAAATCAAACACTTAGGTTACAGAAGTATATCTTATAAGATGTTAACTTTATTTGTGAGGTTTATGTTATGGGACAGTAGAAAATTGAAAAAAATCAGAAAACAGCCGTATACTTGCTGAATGTGCACAAAAACAGACACAAATAGAAAAACACATCCAAACAGTGAAATCATTGCAAAATCAAACACTTAGGTTACAGAAGTATATCTTATAAGATGTTAACTTTATTCGTGAGGTTTATGTTATGGGACAGTAGAAAATTGAAAAAAATCAGAAAACAGCCGTATACTTGCTGAATGTGCACAAAAACAGACACAAATACAAAAACACATCCAAACAGTGAAATCATTGCAAAATCAAACACTGAAGGCATATAACTATATCTTATAAGATTTTAACTTTATTTGTGAGGTTAATGTTACGGGACAGTAGAAAATTGAAAAAAATCAGAAAACAGCCGTATACTTGCTGAATGCGCACAAAAACAGACACAAATAGAAAAACACATCCAAACAGTGAAATCATTGCAAAATCAAACACTGAGGTTACAGAAGTATATCTTATAAGATGTTAACTTTATTTGTGAGGTTTATGTTGTGGGACAGTAGAAAATTCAAAAAAATCAGAAAACAGCCGTATCAAGGCGCAGGCTAAAGCAGACGCTGCTTGTGATGAGATTCTTAAAGTCACAGCACGGCTGCAGAGGCAACATCCTGAAGCCTTCATAATTATTTCTGGAGACTTCAATAATGTCACCCTGGACTCTACCCTGGCTGCTTTTCACCAGGTTGTCAACTGCCCCACCAGGAAGAATAGGATGATTGACTTACTGTATACCAACGTTAAGGAAGCATACAGAGTCACCGCCCTTCCCCCACTGGGAAAGTCAGACCACAACCTGGTGTACATACAGCCCCAATACACCCCCCTGGTCAAAAGGCAGGCTGTCACCACTCGCTTCATCAGGAGATGGACTCCTGAAGCTGAGGAGGCACTGAGAGACTGCTTTGATACCACAGACTGGGATGTGTTGCTGGGTGAGCATGCTGAGGACATTGAGGGGATGACTCACTGTCTCACAGACTATCTCAACTTCTGTGCAGACGTGGTTGCCCCCACCAAGACTGTTCGGTGTTATCCTAATAACAAACCATGGGTAACACAGGAAGTCAAGGTTGTCCTCAACAAAAAGAAGAAGGCCTTCAGGACTAATGACAGAGAGGAGATGAAAGCAGCACAGCGGGAGGTGAAAGTCTGCCTGAGGGAGGCAAAGGACTCCTACAGGAGGAAAGTGGAGCAGAAACTTAGGGATAACAACATGAGGGAGGTCTGGAAAGGTGTCAAAACCATCACAGGCCACAAAGCCAAATCCAGCACAGAGGGGGGAGGAGTGGAGAGGGCAAACAATCTGAATACCTTCTTCAATAGATTCAGCCACTCCACCCCACTTCCCACCTTCACTGCGGCCCTCACTGAAGCCTGCTCCCCTCCCCCTCCTGCGACCACAGCCACCCCCCAACCTGCCCCCCCACTCCCACCTCTCTCTGACACCAGCCATCCTCCCCCCCTTCCCTCCTCTCAGTCACCTCCCTGCTTCACAGCTGATCAGGTGAGGGGAGAACTGAGGAAGCTCCGGCCCCGGAAAGCAGCAGGACCAGACCAGGTGTGTCCACGGCTCCTCAAAACCTGTGCTGCAGAACTCGGGGAGCCACTCCAACGGGTCTTCAACCTGAGCCTACAACTTGGGAGAGTGCCCACCCTCTGGAAGACATCATGCATCGTTCCAGTTCCAAAGAAGAACCGGCCCAGCGAGCTGAATGACTTCAGACCGGTGGCACTCACTTCACATCTGATGAAGACTCTGGAGCGGCTCTTCCTCAACCTCCTCAGGCCTCAGGTACAGCACGCTGAGGACACTCTACAGTTTGCCTATCGGGCAGAGGTCAGTGTAGATGATGCCATTCTCTACCTCCTACACCGAGCCCACTCGCATCTGGACAAGGGAAGTGGCACAGTCAGGATCCTCTTTTTGGACTTTTCAAGTGCCTTCAACACCATCGAGCCCCTTGTACTAAAAGAAAAACTCACCAGAATGCGAGTGGACCCCTGCCTGGTTGCTTGGATTTCCAGCTACCTCACAGACAGACCACAGTATGTCAGGCTGAAGGACATCACGTCTGACACGGTGGTCAGCAACATCGGAGCTCCTCAGGGGACTGTGCTGTCTCCCATCCTCTTCACTCTGTACACTGCAGACTTCTGCTACAACTCTGAAACGTGTCACATCCAGAAGTTTGCAGACGACACGGCCATCATGGGGTGTATCAGAGACAATGAAGAGGAAGAGGAATATAGGAGCCTGGTGAGGAACTTTGTTGTCTGGTGCCACATTAATAACCTGCAGCTCAACACCTCAAAGACCAAGGAACTGGTCATCGACTTCAGGAGGGACAGACCCAGTTCGAGACCAGTTCTAATAGGAGCAGAGGAGGTGGAGGTCGTTCAGACCTACAAATATCTTGGGCTGTGGCTGGACAACAAGCTGGACTGGACAAGCAACTCAAGGCATCTGTACAAGAAGGCCCAGAGCAGGTTGTACTTCCTGAGGAGGCTACGATCTTTCAACATCTGCAAAAAGCTCCTGTGGATGTTCTACCAGTCTGTGGTTGCCAGTGTTCTCTCCTACGCCGTGGTGTGCTGGGGCGGGAGCACAACTAAGGCAGACTTCCACAGACTGGAAAAACTCATCAGGCGGGCCGGCTCGGTGGTAGGAATGAGGCTGGACCCTCTGGTGACAGTGGCAGAGAGAAAAACTGTGGACAAACTGCTGAGCATCCTTGACAATGCCAGCCACCCTCTGCACACTGTCATCAGCAGCCAGAGGAGCCACAGAAGCCTCAGCAACAGGCTGCTCCTCCCCAAGTACAGGACCAACAGGCTGGGGGACTCGTTTGTCCCCCGGGCCATCAAACTGTACAACTCCTCACTGGGGGGGAGGAGGGCAAACAAAAAAAAAAAATAAAAAAAAAAAAAAAAAACAGTACAACCACAACAATAACATAATAACATGTGCAATAAAACCATAGACATGTGCAATAAAACCATAGACATGTGCAATAAAACTGTAGGTGTGTGTGTGTGTACCTATGTGTGTATATGTATGTATATACATATATGTATATATGTGTGTATGTGTATATGTATGTATGTGTATACATGTAGATGTGTATGTATGTATATGTATATATATATATATATATATAGGTGTTGTGTGTATGTAGGTATACATACATATATATAGCATGGGTCACTTTCATTTTTATTTTTATTTTAATTTTTATTTTTATACTTATCTTATTTTATTCTACTCTCTATTTTTAACAGTGCTGTGTGTGGATGCTGGAGATGTTAATTTCCCCGAGGGAACCTCCCAAAGGGATTAATAAAGTCGTCTGTCTGTCTGTCTGTCTGTCTGTCTGTATACTTGCTGAATGTGCACAAAAACAGACACAAATAGAAAAACACATCCAAACAGTGAAATCATTGCAAAATCAAAAACTGAAGGCATATAATTATATCTTATAAGATTTTAACTTTATTTGTGAGGTTTATGTTATGGGACAGTAGAAAATTGAAAAAAATCAGAAAACAGCCGTATACTTGCTGAATGTGCACAAAAACAGACACAAATAGAAAAACACATCCAAACAGTGAAATCATTGCAAGATCAAACACTGAAGGCAATAACTATATCTTATAAGATGTTAACTTTATTTATGAGGTTTATGTTACGGGACAATAGAAAATTGAAAAAAATCAGAAAACAGCCGTATACTTGCTGAATGTGCACAACAAAAGACACAAATAGAAAAACACATCCAAACAGTGAAATCATTGCAAAATCAAACACTGAGGTTACAGAAGTATATCTTATAAGATGTTAACTTTATTTGTGAGGTTTATGTTGTGGGACAGTAGAAAATTCAAAAAAATCAGAAAACAGCCGTATACTTGCTGAATGTGCACAAAAACAGACACAAATAGAAAAACACATCCAAACAGTGAAATCATTGCAAAATCAAACACTGACGGCATATAACTATATCTTATAAGATTTTAACTTTATTTATGAGGTTAATGTTAAGGGACAATAGAAAATTGAAAAAAATCAGAAAACAGCCGTATACTTGCTGAATGTGCACAACAAAAGACACAAATAGAAAAACACATCCAAACAGTGAAATCATTGCAAAATCAAACACTGAGGGTAAATAACTATATCTTATAAGATTTTAACTTTATTTGTGACGTTTATGTTATGGGACAGTAGAAAATTGAAAAAAAATCAGAAATCAGCCGTATACTTGCTGAATGCGCACAAAAACAGACACAAATAGAAAAACACATCCAAACAGTGAAATCATTGCAAAATCAAACACTGAGGATAAATAACTATATCTTATAAGATTTTAACTTTATTTGTGAGGTTTATGTTATGGGACAGTAGAAAATTGAAAAAAATCAGAAAACAGCCGTATACTTGCTGAATGTGCACAAAAACAGACACAAATAGAAAAACACATCCAAACAGTGAAATCATTGCAAAATCAAACACTGAAGGCAATAACTATATCTTATAAGATGTTAACTTTATTTATGAGGTTTATGTTACGGGACAATAGAAAATTGAAAAAAATCAGAAAACAGCCGTATACTTGCTGAATGTGCACAACAAAAGACACAAATAGAAAAACACATCCAAACAGTGAAATCATTGCAAAATCAAACACTGAGGTTACAGAAGTATATCTTATAAGATGTTAACTTTATTTGTGAGGTTTATGTTGTGGGACAGTAGAAAATTCAAAAAAATCAGAAAACAGCCGTATACTTGCTGAATGTGCACAAAAACAGACACAAATAGAAAAACACATCCAAACAGTGAAATCATTGCAAAATCAAACACTGAGGTTACAGAAGTATATCTTATAAGATGTTAACTTTATTTATGAGGTTTATGTTACGGGACAATAGAAAATTGAAAAAAATCAGAAAACAGCCGTATACTTGCTGAATGTGCACAACAAAAGACACAAATAGAAAAACACATCCAAACAGTGAAATCATTGCAAAATCAAACACTGACGGCATATAACTATATCTTATAAGATTTTAACTTTATTTATGAGGTTAATGTAACGGGACAATAGAAAATTGAAAAATCAGAAAACAGCCGTATACTTGCTGAATGTGCACAACAAAAGACACAAATAGAAAAACACATCCAAACAGTGAAATCATTGCAAAATCAAACACTGAGGTTACAGAAGTATATCTTATGAGATGTTAACTTTATTTGTGAGGTTTATGTTATGGGACAGTAGAAAATTGAAAAAAATCAGAAAACAGCCGTATACTTGCTGAATGTGCACAAACACAGACACAAATAGAAAAACACATCCAAACAGTGAAATCATTGCAAAATCAAACACTGAGGTTACAGAAGTATATCTTATAAGATGTTTACTTTATTTGTGAGGTTTATGTTATGGGACAGTAGAAAATTGAAAAAAATCAGAAAACAGCCGTATACTTGCAGAATGTGCACAACAAAAGACACAAATAGAAAAACACATCCAAACAGTGAAATCATTGCAAAATCAAACACTGAGGTTACAGAAGTATATCTTATAAGATGTTTACTTTATTTGTGAGGTTTATGTTATGGGACAGTAGAAAATTGAAAAAAATCAGAAAACAGCCGTATACTTGCAGAATGTGCACAACAAAAGACACAAATAGAAAAACACATCCAAACAGTGAAATCATTGCAAAATCAAACACTGACGGCATATAACTATATCTTATAAGATTTTAACTTTATTTGTGAGGTTTATGTTACGGGACAGTAGAAAATTGAAAAAAATCAGAAAACAGCCGTATACTTGCTGAATGTGCACAAAAACAGACACAAATAGAAAAACACATCCAAACAGTCAAATCATTGCAAAATCAAACACTGAGGTTACAGAAGTATATCTTATAAGATGTTAACTTTATTTATGAGGTTAATGTTACGGGACAATAGAAAATTGAAAAAAATCAGAAAACAGCCGTATACTTGCTGAATGTGCACAACAAAAGACACAAATAGAAAAACACATCCAAACAGTGAAATCATTGCAAAATCAAACACTGAGGTTACAGAAGTATATCTTATAAGATGTTAACTTTATTTGTGAGGTTTATGTTATGGGACAGTAGAAAATTGAAAAAAATCAGAAAACAGCCGTATACTTGCTGAACGTGCACAAAGACAGACACAAATAGAAAAACACATCCAAACAGTGAAATCATTGCAAAATCAAACACTGAAGGCATATAACTATATCTTATAAGATGTTAACTTTATTTATGAGGTTAATGTTACGGGAAAATAGAAAATTGAAAAAAATCAGAAAACAGCAGTATACTTGCTGAATGTGCACAACAAAAGACACAAATAGAAAAACACATCCAAACAGTGAAATCATTGCAAAATCAAACACTGAGGTTACAGAAGTATATCTTATAAGATGTTAACTTTATTTGTGAGGTTTATGTTATGGAACAGTAGAAAATTGAAAAAAATCAGAAAACAGCCGTATACTTGCTGAATGTGCACAAACACAGACACACATAGAAAAACACATCCAAACAGTGAAATCATTGCAAAATCAAACACTGAGGTTACAGAAGTATATCTTATAAGATGTTAACTTTATTTGTGAGGTTTATGTTATGGGACAGTAGAAAATTGAAAAAAATCAGAAAACAGCCGTATACTTGCTGAATGTGCACAAAAACAGACACAAATAGAAAAACACATCCAAACAGTGAAATCATTGCAAAATCAAACACTGAGGTTACAGAAGTATATCTTATGAGATGTTAACTTTATTTGTGAGGTTTATGTTATGGAACAGTAGAAAATTGAAAAAAATCAGAAAACAGCCGTATACTTGCTGAATGTGCACAAACACAGACACACATAGAAAAACACATCCAAACAGTGAAATCATTGCAAAATCAAACACTGAGGTTACAGAAGTATATCTTATAAGATGTTAACTTTATTTGTGAGGTTTATGTTATGGGACAGTAGAAAATTGAAAAAAATCAGAAAACAGCCGTATACTTGCTGAATGTGCACAACAAAAGACACAAATAGAAAAACACATCCAAACAGTGAAATCATTGCAAAATCAAACACTGAGGGTAAATAACTATATCTTATAAGATTTTAACTTTATTTGTGACGTTTATGTTATGGGACAGTAGAAAATTGAAAAAAAATCAGAAATCAGCCGTATACTTGCTGAATGCGCACAAAAACAGACACAAATAGAAAAACACATCCAAACAGTGAAATCATTGCAAAATCAAACACTGAGGATAAATAACTATATCTTATAAGATTTTAACTTTATTTGTGAGGTTTATGTTATGGGACAGTAGAAAATTGAAAAAAATCAGAAAACAGCCGTATACTTGCTGAATGTGCACAAAAACAGACACAAATAGAAAAACACATCCAAACAGTGAAATCATTGCAAAATCAAACACTGAAGGCAATAACTATATCTTATAAGATGTTAACTTTATTTATGAGGTTTATGTTACGGGACAATAGAAAATTGAAAAAAATCAGAAAACAGCCGTATACTTGCTGAATGTGCACAACAAAAGACACAAATAGAAAAACACATCCAAACAGTGAAATCATTGCAAAATCAAACACTGAGGTTACAGAAGTATATCTTATAAGATGTTAACTTTATTTGTGAGGTTTATGTTGTGGGACAGTAGAAAATTCAAAAAAATCAGAAAACAGCCGTATACTTGCTGAATGTGCACAAAAACAGACACAAATAGAAAAACACATCCAAACAGTGAAATCATTGCAAAATCAAACACTGAGGTTACAGAAGTATATCTTATAAGATGTTAACTTTATTTATGAGGTTTATGTTACGGGACAATAGAAAATTGAAAAAAATCAGAAAACAGCCGTATACTTGCTGAATGTGCACAACAAAAGACACAAATAGAAAAACACATCCAAACAGTGAAATCATTGCAAAATCAAACACTGACGGCATATAACTATATCTTATAAGATTTTAACTTTATTTATGAGGTTAATGTAACGGGACAATAGAAAATTGAAAAATCAGAAAACAGCCGTATACTTGCTGAATGTGCACAACAAAAGACACAAATAGAAAAACACATCCAAACAGTGAAATCATTGCAAAATCAAACACTGAGGTTACAGAAGTATATCTTATGAGATGTTAACTTTATTTGTGAGGTTTATGTTATGGGACAGTAGAAAATTGAAAAAAATCAGAAAACAGCCGTATACTTGCTGAATGTGCACAAACACAGACACAAATAGAAAAACACATCCAAACAGTGAAATCATTGCAAAATCAAACACTGAGGTTACAGAAGTATATCTTATAAGATGTTTACTTTATTTGTGAGGTTTATGTTATGGGACAGTAGAAAATTGAAAAAAATCAGAAAACAGCCGTATACTTGCAGAATGTGCACAACAAAAGACACAAATAGAAAAACACATCCAAACAGTGAAATCATTGCAAAATCAAACACTGACGGCATATAACTATATCTTATAAGATTTTAACTTTATTTGTGAGGTTTATGTTACGGGACAGTAGAAAATTGAAAAAAATCAGAAAACAGCCGTATACTTGCTGAATGTGCACAAAAACAGACACAAATAGAAAAACACATCCAAACAGTCAAATCATTGCAAAATCAAACACTGAGGTTACAGAAGTATATCTTATAAGATGTTAACTTTATTTATGAGGTTAATGTTACGGGACAATAGAAAATTGAAAAAAATCAGAAAACAGCCGTATACTTGCTGAATGTGCACAACAAAAGACACAAATAGAAAAACACATCCAAACAGTGAAATCATTGCAAAATCAAACACTGAGGTTACAGAAGTATATCTTATAAGATGTTAACTTTATTTGTGAGGTTTATGTTATGGGACAGTAGAAAATTGAAAAAAATCAGAAAACAGCCGTATACTTGCTGAACGTGCACAAAGACAGACACAAATAGAAAAACACATCCAAACAGTGAAATCATTGCAAAATCAAACACTGAAGGCATATAACTATATCTTATAAGATGTTAACTTTATTTATGAGGTTAATGTTACGGGAAAATAGAAAATTGAAAAAAATCAGAAAACAGCAGTATACTTGCTGAATGTGCACAACAAAAGACACAAATAGAAAAACACATCCAAACAGTGAAATCATTGCAAAATCAAACACTGAGGTTACAGAAGTATATCTTATAAGATGTTAACTTTATTTGTGAGGTTTATGTTATGGAACAGTAGAAAATTGAAAAAAATCAGAAAACAGCCGTATACTTGCTGAATGTGCACAAACACAGACACACATAGAAAAACACATCCAAACAGTGAAATCATTGCAAAATCAAACACTGAGGTTACAGAAGTATATCTTATAAGATGTTAACTTTATTTGTGAGGTTTATGTTATGGGACAGTAGAAAATTGAAAAAAATCAGAAAACAGCCGTATACTTGCTGAATGTGCACAAAAACAGACACAAATAGAAAAACACATCCAAACAGTGAAATCATTGCAAAATCAAACACTGAGGTTACAGAAGTATATCTTATAAGATGTTAACTTTATTTGTGAGGTTTATGTTATGGGACAGTAGAAAATTGAAAAAAATCAGAAAACAGCCGTATACTTGCTGAATGTGCACAAAAACAGACACAAATAGAAAAACACATCCAAACAGTGAAATCATTGCAAAATCAAACACTGAGGTTACAGAAGTATATCTTATAAGATGTTTACTTTATTTGAGAGGTTTATGTTATGGGACAGTAGAAAATTGAAAAAAATCAGAAAACAGCCGTATACTTGCTGAATGTGCACCAAAACAGACACAAATAGAAAAACACATCCAAACAGTGAAATCATTGCAAAATCAAACACTGAGGGTAAATAACTATATCTTATAAGATTTTAACTTTATTTGTGACGTTTATGTTATGGGACAGTAGAAAATTGAAAAAAAATCAGAAATCAGCCGTATACTTGCTGAATGCGCACAAAAACAGACACAAATAGAAAAACACATCCAAACAGTGAAATCATTGCAAAATCAAACACTGAGGATAAATAACTATATCTTATAAGATTTTAACTTTATTTGTGAGGTTTATGTTATGGGACAGTAGAAAATTGAAAAAAATCAGAAAACAGCCGTATACTTGCTGAATGTGCACAAAAACAGACACAAATAGAAAAACACATCCAAACAGTGAAATCATTGCAAAATCAAACACTGAGGTTACAGAAGTATATCTTATAAGATGTTAACTTTATTTGTGAGGTTTATGTTGTGGGACAGTAGAAAATTCAAAAAAATCAGAAAACAGCCGTATACTTGCTGAATGTGCACAAAAACAGACACAAATAGAAAAACACATCCAAACAGTGAAATCATTGCAAAATCAAACACTGAGGTTACAGAAGTATATCTTATAAGATGTTAACTTTATTTATGAGGTTTATGTTACGGGACAATAGAAAATTGAAAAAAATCAGAAAACAGCCGTATACTTGCTGAATGTGCACAACAAAAGACACAAATAGAAAAACACATCCAAACAGTGAAATCATTGCAAAATCAAACACTGAGGTTACAGAAGTATATCTTATGAGATGTTAACTTTATTTGTGAGGTTTATGTTATGGAACAGTAGAAAATTGAAAAAAATCAGAAAACAGCCGTATACTTGCTGAATGTGCACAAACACAGACACACATAGAAAAACACATCCAAACAGTGAAATCATTGCAAAATCAAACACTGAGGTTACAGAAGTATATCTTATAAGATGTTAACTTTATTTGTGAGGTTTATGTTATGGGACAGTAGAAAATTGAAAAAAATCAGAAAACAGCCGTATACTTGCTGAATGTGCACAAAAACAGACACAAATAGAAAAACACATCCAAACAGTGAAATCATTGCAAAATCAAACACTGAGGGTAAATAACTATATCTTATAAGATTTTAACTTTATTTGTGACGTTTATGTTATGGGACAGTAGAAAATTGAAAAAAAATCAGAAATCAGCCGTATACTTGCTGAATGCGCACAAAAACAGACACAAATAGAAAAACACATCCAAACAGTGAAATCATTGCAAAATCAAACACTGAGGATAAATAACTATATCTTATAAGATTTTAACTTTATTTGTGAGGTTTATGTTATGGGACAGTAGAAAATTGAAAAAAATCAGAAAACAGCCGTATACTTGCTGAATGTGCACAAAAACAGACACAAATAGAAAAACACATCCAAACAGTGAAATCATTGCAAAATCAAACACTGAAGGCAATAACTATATCTTATAAGATGTTAACTTTATTTATGAGGTTTATGTTACGGGACAATAGAAAATTGAAAAAAATCAGAAAACAGCCGTATACTTGCTGAATGTGCACAACAAAAGACACAAATAGAAAAACACATCCAAACAGTGAAATCATTGCAAAATCAAACACTGAGGTTACAGAAGTATATCTTATAAGATGTTTACTTTATTTGTGAGGTTTATGTTATGGGACAGTAGAAAATTGAAAAAAATCAGAAAACAGCCGTATACTTGCAGAATGTGCACAACAAAAGACACAAATAGAAAAACACATCCAAACAGTGAAATCATTGCAAAATCAAACACTGAGGTTACAGAAGTATATCTTATAAGATGTTTACTTTATTTGTGAGGTTTATGTTATGGGACAGTAGAAAATTGAAAAAAATCAGAAAACAGCCGTATACTTGCAGAATGTGCACAACAAAAGACACAAATAGAAAAACACATCCAAACAGTGAAATCATTGCAAAATCAAACACTGACGGCATATAACTATATCTTATAAGATTTTAACTTTATTTGTGAGGTTTATGTTACGGGACAGTAGAAAATTGAAAAAAATCAGAAAACAGCCGTATACTTGCTGAATGTGCACAAAAACAAACACAAATAGAAAAACACATCCAAACAGTGAAATCATTGCAAAATCAAACACTGAGGTTACAGAAGTATATCTTATAAGATGTTAACTTTATTTATGAGGTTAATGTTACGGGACAATAGAAAATTGAAAAAAATCAGAAAACAGCCGTATACTTGCTGAACGTGCACAAAGACAGACACAAATAGAAAAACACATCCAAACAGTGAAATCATTGCAAAATCAAACACTGAAGGCATATAACTATATCTTATAAGATGTTAACTTTATTTATGAGGTTAATGTTACGGGACAATAGAAAATTGAAAAAAATCAGAAAACAGCAGTATACTTGCTGAATGTGCACAACAAAAGACACAAATAGAAAAACACATCCAAACAGTGAAATCATTGCAAAATCAAACACTGAGGTTACAGAAGTATATCTTATAAGATGTTAACTTTATTTGTGAGGTTTATGTTATGGAACAGTAGAAAATTGAAAAAAATCAGAAAACAGCCGTATACTTGCTGAATGTGCACAAACACAGACACACATAGAAAAACACATCCAAACAGTGAAATCATTGCAAAATCAAACACTGAGGTTACAGAAGTATATCTTATAAGATGTTAACTTTATTTGTGAGGTTTATGTTATGGGACAGTAGAAAATTGAAAAAAATCAGAAAACAGCCGTATACTTGCTGAATGTGCACAAAAACAGACACAAATAGAAAAACACATCCAAACAGTGAAATCATTGCAAAATCAAACACTGAGGTTACAGAAGTATATCTTATAAGATGTTAACTTTATTTGTGAGGTTTATGTTATGGGACAGTAGAAAATTGAAAAAAATCAGAAAACAGCCGTATACTTGCTGAATGTGCACAAAAACAGACACAAATAGAAAAACACATCCAAACAGTGAAATCATTGCAAAATCAAACACTGAGGTTACAGAAGTATATCTTATGAGATGTTAACTTTATTTGTGAGGTTTATGTTATGGGACAGTAGAAAATTGAAAAAAATCAGAAAACAGCCGTATACTTGCTGAATGTGCACAAACACAGACACACATAGAAAAACACATCCAAACAGTGAAATCATTGCAAAATCAAACACTGAGGTTACAGAAGTATATCTTATAAGATGTTTACTTTATTTGTGAGGTTTATGTTATGGGACAGTAGAAAATTGAAAAAAATCAGAAAACAGCCGTATACTTGCAGAATGTGCACAACAAAAGACACAAATAGAAAAACACATCCAAACAGTGAAATCATTGCAAAATCAAACACTGAGGATAAATAACTATATCTTATAAGATTTTAACTTTATTTGTGAGGTTTATGTTATGGGACAGTAGAAAATTGAAAAAAATCAGAAATCAGCCGTATACTTGCTGAATGCGCACAAAAACAGACACAAATAGAAAAACACATCCAAACAGTGAAATCATTGCAAAATCAAACACTGAGGATAAATAACTATATCTTATAAGATTTTAACTTTATTTGTGAGGTTTATGTTATGGGACAGTAGAAAATTGAAAAAAATCAGAAAACAGCTGTATACTTGCTGAATGTGCACAAAAACAGACACAAATAGAAAAACACATCCAAACAGTGAAATCATTGCAAAATCAAACACTGAAGGCATATAACTATATCTTATAAGATTTTAACTTTATTTGTGAGGTTTATGTTACGGGACAGTAGAAAATTGAAAAAAATCAGAAAACAGCCGTATACTTGCTGAACGTGCACAAAGACAGACACAAATAGAAAAACACATCCAAACAGTGAAATCATTGCAAAATCAAACACTGAAGGCATATAACTATATCTTATAAGATGTTAACTTTATTTATGAGGTTAATGTTACGGGACAATAGAAAATTGAAACAAATCAGAAAACAGCCATATACTTGCTGAATGTGCACAACAAAAGACACAAATAGAAAAACACATCCAAACAGTGAAATCATTGCAAAATCAAACACTGAGGTTACAGTAGTATATCTTATAAGATGTTAACTTTATTTGTGAGGTTTATGTTATGGAACAGTAGAAAATTCAAAAAAATCAGAAAACAGCCGTATACTTGCTGAATGTGCACAAACACAGACACACATAGAAAAACACATCCAAACAGTGAAATCATTGCAAAATCAAACACTTAGGTTACAGAAGTATATCTTATAAGATGTTAACTTTATTTGTGAGGTTTATGTTATGGGACAGTAGAAAATTGAAAAAAATCAGAAAACAGCCGTATACTTGCTGAATGTGCACAAAAACAGACACAAATAGAAAAACACATCCAAACAGTGAAATCATTGCAAAATCAAACACTGAAGGCATATAATTATATCTTATAAGATTTTAACTTTATTTGTGAGGTTTATGTTATGGGACAGTAGAAAATTGAAAAAAATCAGAAAACAGCCGTATACTTGCTGAATGTGCACAAAAACAGACACAAATAGAAAAACACATCCAAACAGTGAAATCATTGCAAAATCAAACACTGAAGGCAATAACTATATCTTATAAGATGTTAACTTTATTTATGAGGTTTATGTTACGGGACAATAGAAAATTGAAAAAAATTAGAAAACAGCCGTATACTTGCTGAATGTGCACAACAAAAGACACAAATAGAAAAACACATCCAAACAGTGAAATCATTGCAAAATCAAACACTGAGGTTACAGAAGTATATCTTATAAGATGTTAACTTTATTTGTGAGGTTTATGTTATGGAACAGTAGAAAATTGAAAAAAATCAGAAAACAGCCGTATACTTGCTGAATGTGCACAAACACAGACACACATAGAAAAACACATCCAAACAGTGAAATCATTGCAAAATCAAACACTGAGGTTACAGAAGTATATCTTATAAGATGTTTACTTTATTTGTGAGGTTTATGTTACGGGACAGTAGAAAATTGAAAAAAATCAGAAAACAGCCGTATACTTGCTGAATGTGCACAAAAACAGACACAAATAGAAAAACACATCCAAACAGTGAAATCATTGCAAAATCAAAAACTGAAGGCATATAATTATATCTTATAAGATTTTAACTTTATTTGTGAGGTTTATGTTATGGGACAGTAGAAAATTCAAAAAAATCAGAAAACAGCCGTATACTTGCTGAATGTGCACAAACACAGACACACATAGAAAAACACATCCAAACAGTGAAATCATTGCAAAATCAAACACTTAGGTTACAGAAGTATATCTTATAAGATGTTAACTTTATTTGTGAGGTTTATGTTATGGGACAGTAGAAAATTGAAAAAAATCAGAAAACAGCCGTATACTTGCTGAATGTGCACAAAAACAGACACAAATAGAAAAACACATCCAAACAGTGAAATCATTGCAAAATCAAACACTGAAGGCAATAACTATATCTTATAAGATGTTAACTTTATTTATGAGGTTTATGTTACGGGACAATAGAAAATTGAAAAAAATTAGAAAACAGCCGTATACTTGCTGAATGTGCACAACAAAAGACACAAATAGAAAAACACATCCAAACAGTGAAATCATTGCAAAATCAAACACTGAGGTTACAGAAGTATATCTTATAAGATGTTAACTTTATTTGTGAGGTTTATGTTGTGGGACAGTAGAAAATTCAAAAAAATCAGAAAACAGCCGTATACTTGCTGAATGTGCACAAAAACAGACACAAATAGAAAAACACATCCAAACAGTGAAATCATTGCAAAATCAAACACTGAGGTTACAGAAGTATATCTTATAAGATGTTAACTTTATTTATGAGGTTTATGTTACGGGACAATAGAAAATTGAAAAAATCAGAAAACAGCCGTATACTTGCTGAATGTGCACAACAAAAGACACAAATAGAAAAACACATCCAAACAGTGAAATCATTGCAAAATCAAACACTGACGGCATATAACTATATCTTATAAGATTTTAACTTTATTTATGAGGTTAATGTAACGGGACAATAGAAAATTGAAAAATCAGAAAACAGCCGTATACTTGCTGAATGTGCACAACAAAAGACACAAATAGAAAAACACATCCAAACAGTGAAATCATTGCAAAATCAAACACTGAGGTTACAGAAGTATATCTTATGAGATGTTAACTTTATTTGTGAGGTTTATGTTATGGGACAGTAGAAAATTGAAAAAAATCAGAAAACAGCCGTATACTTGCTGAATGTGCACAAACACAGACACAAATAGAAAAACACATCCAAACAGTGAAATCATTGCAAAATCAAACACTGAGGTTACAGAAGTATATCTTATAAGATGTTTACTTTATTTGTGAGGTTTATGTTATGGGACAGTAGAAAATTGAAAAAAATCAGAAAACAGCCGTATACTTGCAGAATGTGCACAACAAAAGACACAAATAGAAAAACACATCCAAACAGTGAAATCATTGCAAAATCAAACACTGAGGTTACAGAAGTATATCTTATAAGATGTTTACTTTATTTGTGAGGTTTATGTTATGGGACAGTAGAAAATTGAAAAAAATCAGAAAACAGCCGTTATACTTGCAGAATGTGCACAACAAAAGACACAAATAGAAAAACACATCCAAACAGTGAAATCATTGCAAAATCAAACACTGACGGCATATAACTATATCTTATAAGATTTTAACTTTATTTGTGAGGTTTATGTTACGGGACAGTAGAAAATTGAAAAAAATCAGAAAACAGCCGTATACTTGCTGAATGTGCACAAAAACAGACACAAATAGAAAAACACATCCAAACAGTGAAATCATTGCAAAATCAAACACTGAGGTTACAGAAGTATATCTTATAAGATGTTAACTTTATTTATGAGGTTAATGTTACGGGACAATAGAAAATTGAAAAAAATCAGAAAACAGCCGTATACTTGCTGAATGTGCACAACAAAAGACACAAATAGAAAAACACATCCAAACAGTGAAATCATTGCAAAATCAAACACTGAGGTTACAGAAGTATATCTTATAAGATGTTAACTTTATTTGTGAGGTTTATGTTATGGGACAGTAGAAAATTGAAAAAAATCAGAAAACAGCCGTATACTTGCTGAACGTGCACAAAGACAGACACAAATAGAAAAACACATCCAAACAGTGAAATCATTGCAAAATCAAACACTGAAGGCATATAACTATATCTTATAAGATGTTAACTTTATTTATGAGGTTAATGTTACGGGACAATAGAAAATTGAAAAAAATCAGAAAACAGCAGTATACTTGCTGAATGTGCACAACAAAAGACACAAATAGAAAAACACATCCAAACAGTGAAATCATTGCAAAATCAAACACTGAGGTTACAGAACTATATCTTATAAGATGTTAACTTTATTTGTGAGGTTTATGTTATGGAACAGTAGAAAATTGAAAAAAATCAGAAAACAGCCGTATACTTGCTGAATGTGCACAAACACAGACACACATAGAAAAACACATCCAAACAGTGAAATCATTGCAAAATCAAACACTGAGGTTACAGAAGTATATCTTATAAGATGTTAACTTTATTTGTGAGGTTTATGTTATGGGACAGTAGAAAATTGAAAAAAATCAGAAAACAGCCGTATACTTGCTGAATGTGCACAAAAACAGACACAAATAGAAAAACACATCCAAACAGTGAAATCATTGCAAAATCAAACACTGAGGTTACAGAAGTATATCTTATAAGATGTTAACTTTATTTGTGAGGTTTATGTTATGGGACAGTAGAAAATTGAAAAAAATCAGAAAACAGCCGTATACTTGCTGAATGTGCACAAAAACAGACACAAATAGAAAAACACATCCAAACAGTGAAATCATTGCAAAATCAAACACTGAGGTTACAGAAGTATATCTTATAAGATGTTAACTTTATTTGTGAGGTTTATGTTATGGAACAGTAGAAAATTGAAAAAAATCAGAAAACAGCCGTATACTTGCTGAATGTGCACAAACACAGACACACATAGAAAAACACATCCAAACAGTGAAATCATTGCAAAATCAAACACTGAGGTTACAGAAGTATATCTTATGAGATGTTAACTTTATTTGTGAGGTTTATGTTATGGGACAGTAGAAAATTGAAAAAAATCAGAAAACAGCCGTATACTTGCTGAATGTGCACAAACACAGACACACATAGAAAAACACATCCAAACAGTGAAATCATTGCAAAATCAAACACTGAGGATAAATAACTATATCTTATAAGATTTTAACTTTATTTGTGAGGTTTATGTTATGGGACAGTAGAAAATTGAAAAAAATCAGAAATCAGCCGTATACTTGCTGAATGCGCACAAAAACAGACACAAATAGAAAAACACATCCAAACAGTGAAATCATTGCAAAATCAAACACTGAGGATAAATAACTATATCTTATAAGATTTTAACTTTATTTGTGAGGTTTATGTTATGGGACAGTAGAAAATTGAAAAAAATCAGAAAACAGCCGTATACTTGCTGAATGTGCACAAAAACAGACACAAATAGAAAAACACATCCAAACAGTGAAATCATTGCAAAATCAAACACTGAAGGCATATAACTATATCTTATAAGATTTTAACTTTATTTGTGAGGTTTATGTTACGGGACAGTAGAAAATTGAAAAAAATCAGAAAACAGCCGTATACTTGCTGAACGTGCACAAAGACAGACACAAATAGAAAAACACATCCAAACAGTGAAATCATTGCAAAATCAAACACTGAAGGCATATAACTATATCTTATAAGATGTTAACTTTATTTATGAGGTTAATGTTACAGGACAATAGAAAATTGAAAAAAATCAGAAAACAGCCATATACTTGCTGAATGTGCACAACAAAAGACACAAATAGAAAAACACATCCAAACAGTGAAATCATTGCAAAATCAAACACTGAGGTTACAGAAGTATATCTTATAAGATGTTAACTTTATTTGTGAGGTTTATGTTATGGAACAGTAGAAAATTCAAAAAAATCAGAAAACAGCCGTATACTTGCTGAATGTGCACAAACACAGACACACATAGAAAAACACATCCAAACAGTGAAATCATTGCAAAATCAAACACTTAGGTTACAGAAGTATATCTTATAAGATGTTAACTTTATTTGTGAGGTTTATGTTATGGGACAGTAGAAAATTGAAAAAAATCAGAAAACAGCCGTATACTTGCTGAATGTGCACAAAAACAGACACAAATAGAAAAACACATCCAAACAGTGAAATCATTGCAAAATCAAACACTGAAGGCATATAATTATATCTTATAAGATTTTAACTTTATTTGTGAGGTTTATGTTATGGGACAGTAGAAAATTGAAAAAAATCAGAAAACAGCCGTATACTTGCTGAATGTGCACAAAAACAGACACAAATAGAAAAACACATCCAAACAGTGAAATCATTGCAAAATCAAACACTGACGGCATATAACTATATCTTATAAGATTTTAACTTTATTCATGAGGTTAATGTTACGGGACAATAGAAAATTGAAAAAAATCAGAAAACAGCCGTATACTTGCTGAATGTGCACAACAAAAGACACAAATAGAAAAACACATCCAAACAGTGAAATCATTGCAAAATCAAACACTGAGGTTACAGAAGTATATCTTATAAGATGTTAACTTTATTTGTGAGGTTTATGTTATGGAACAGTAGAAAATTGAAAAAAATCAGAAAACAGCCGTATACTTGCTGAATGTGCACAAACACAGACACACATAGAAAAACACATCCAAACAGTGAAATCATTGCAAAATCAAACACTGAGGTTACAGAAGTATATCTTATAAGATGTTTACTTTATTTGTGAGGTTTATGTTACGGGACAGTAGAAAATTGAAAAAAATCAGAAAACAGCCGTATACTTGCTGAATGTGCACAAAAACAGACACAAATAGAAAAACACATCCAAACAGTGAAATCATTGCAAAATCAAAAACTGAAGGCATATAATTATATCTTATAAGATTTTAACTTTATTTGTGAGGTTTATGTTATGGGACAGTAGAAAATTTAAAAAAATCAGAAAACAGCCGTATACTTGCTGAATGTGCACAAAAACAGACACAAATAGAAAAACACATCCAAACAGTGAAATCATTGCAAAATCAAACACTGAGGTTACAGAAGTATATCTTATAAGATGTTAACTTTATTTGTGAGGTTTATGTTATGGAACAGTAGAAAATTCAAAAAAATCAGAAAACAGCCGTATACTTGCTGAATGTGCACAAACACAGACACACATAGAAAAACACATCCAAACAGTGAAATCATTGCAAAATCAAACACTTAGGTTACAGAAGTATATCTTATAAGATGTTAACTTTATTTGTGAGGTTTATGTTATGGGACAGTAGAAAATTGAAAAAAATCAGAAAACAGCCGTATACTTGCTGAATGTGCACAAAAACAGACACAAATAGAAAAACACATCCAAACAGTGAAATCATTGCAAAATCAAACACTGAAGGCATATAATTATATCTTATAAGATTTTAACTTTATTTGTGAGGTTTATGTTATGGGACAGTAGAAAATTGAAAAAAATCAGAAAACAGCCGTATACTTGCTGAATGTGCACAAAAACAGACACAAATAGAAAAACACATCCAAACAGTGAAATCATTGCAAAATCAAACACTGAAGGCAATAACTATATCTTATAAGATGTTAACTTTATTTATGAGGTTTATGTTACGGGACAATAGAAAATTGAAAAAAATTAGAAAACAGCCGTATACTTGCTGAATGTGCACAACAAAAGACACAAATAGAAAAACACATCCAAACAGTGAAATCATTGCAAAATCAAACACTGAGGTTACAGAAGTATATCTTATAAGATGTTAACTTTATTTGTGAGGTTTATGTTGTGGGACAGTAGAAAATTCAAAAAAATCAGAAAACAGCCGTATACTTGCTGAATGTGCACAAAAACAGACACAAATAGAAAAACACATCCAAACAGTGAAATCATTGCAAAATCAAACACTGAGGTTACAGAAGTATATCTTATAAGATGTTAACTTTATTTATGAGGTTTATGTTACGGGACAATAGAAAATTGAAAAAAATCAGAAAACAGCCGTATACTTGCTGAATGTGCACAACAAAAGACACAAATAGAAAAACACATCCAAACAGTGAAATCATTGCAAAATCAAACACTGACGGCATATAACTATATCTTATAAGATTTTAACTTTATTCATGAGGTTAATGTTACGGGACAATAGAAAATTGAAAAAAATCAGAAAACAGCCGTATACTTGCTGAATGTGCACAACAAAAGACACAAATAGAAAAACACATCCAAACAGTGAAATCATTGCAAAATCAAACACTGAGGTTACAGAAGTATATCTTATAAGATGTTAACTTTATTTGTGAGGTTTATGTTATGGAACAGTAGAAAATTGAAAAAAATCAGAAAACAGCCGTATACTTGCTGAATGCGCACAAAAACAGACACAAATAGAAAAACACATCCAAACAGTGAAATCATTGCAAAATCAAACACTGAGGATAAATAACTATATCTTATAAGATTTTAACTTTATTTGTGAGGTTTATGTTATGGGACAGTAGAAAATTGAAAAAAATCAGAAAACAGCCGTATACTTGCTGAATGTGCACAAAAACAGACACAAATAGAAAAACACATCCAAACAGTGAAATCATTGCAAAATCAAACACTGAGGTTACAGAAGTATATCTTATAAGATGTTAACTTTATTTGTGAGGTTTATGTTATGGGACAGTAGAAAATTTAAAAAAATCAGAAAACAGCCGTATACTTGCTGAATGTGCACAAAAACAGACACAAATAGAAAAACACATCCAAACAGTGAAATCATTGCAAAATCAAACACTGAAGGCATATAACTATATCTTATAAGATTTTAACTTTATTTGTGAGGTTTATGTTATGGGACAGTAGAAAATTTAAAAAAATCAGAAAACAGCCGTATACTTGCTGAATGTGCACAAAAACAGACACAAATAGAAAAACACATCCAAACAGTGAAATCATTGCAAAATCAAACACTGAAGGCATATAACTATATCTTATAAGATTTTACCTTTATTTGTGAGGTTTATGTTATGGGACAGTAGAAAATTTAAAAAAATCAGAAAACAGCCGTATACTTGCTGAATGTGCACAAAAACAGACACAAATAGAAAAACACATCCAAACAGTGAAATCATTGCAAAATCAAACACTGAGGTTACAGAAGTATATCTTATAAGATGTTAACTTTATTTGTGAGGTTTATGTTATGGGACAGTAGAAAATTGAAAAAAATCAGAAAACAGCCGTATACTTGCTGAATGTGCACAACAAAAGACACAAATAGAAAAACACATCCAAACAGTGAAATCATTGCAAAATCAAACACTGAGGTTACAGAAGTATATCTTATAAGATGTTAACTTTATTTATGAGGTTTATGTTACGGGACAATAGAAAATTGAAAAAAATCAGAAAACAGCCGTATACTTGCTGAATGTGCACAACAAAAGACACAAATAGAAAAACACATCCAAACAGTGAAATCATTGCAAAATCAAACACTGAGGTTACAGAAGTATATCTTATAAGACGTTAACTCTATTTGTGAGGTTTATGTTATGGAACAGTAGAAAATTTTAAAAAATCAGAAAACAGCCGTATACTTGCTGAATGCGCACAAAAATAGACACAAATAGAAAAACACATCCAAACAGTGAAATCATTGCAAAATCAAACACTGAGGATAAATAACTATATCTTATAAGATTTTAACTTTATTTATGAGGTTTATGTTACGGGACAATAGAAAATTGAAAAAAATCAGAAAACAGCCGTATACTTGCTGAATGTGCACAACAAAAGACACAAATAGAAAAACACATCCAAACAGTTAAATCATTGCAAAATCAAACACTGAAGGCATATAACTATATCGTATAAGATTTTAACTTTATTTGTGAGGTTTATGTTATGGGACAGTAGAAAATTGAAAAAAATCAGAAAACAGCCGTATACTTGCTGAATATGCACAACAAAAGACACAAATAGAAAAACACATCCAAACAGTGAAATCATTGCAAAATCAAACACTGAAGGCATATAACTATATCTTATAAGATGTTATCTTTATTTGTGAGGTTTATGTTATGCGACAGTAGAAAATTGAAAAAAATCAGAAAACAGCCGTATACTTGCTGAACGTGCACAAAGACAGACACAAATAGAAAAACACATCCAAACAGTGAAATCATTGCAAAATCAAACACTGAAGGCATATAACTATATCTTATAAGATGTTAACTTTATTTATGAGGTTAATGTTACGGGACAATGGAAAATTGAAAAAAATCAGAAAACAGCCGTATACTTGCTGAATGTGCACAACAAAAGACACAAATAGAAAAACACATCCAAACAGTGAAATCATTGCAAAATCAAACACTGAGGTTACAGAAGTATATCTTATAAGATGTTAACTTTATTTGTGAGGTTTATGTTATGGGACAGTAGAAAATTGAAAAAAATCAGAAAACAGCCGTATACTTGCTGAATGCGCACAAAAACAGACACAAATAGAAAAACACATCCAAACAGTGAAATCATTGCAAAATCAAACACTGAAGGCATATAACTATATCTTAAAAGATTTTAACTTTATTTGTGAGGTTAATGTTACGGGACAGTAGAAAATTGAAAAAAATCAGAAAACAGCCGTATACTTGCTGAATGTGCACAAAAACAGACACAAATAGAAAAACACATCCAAACAGTGAAATCATTGCAAAATCAAACACTGAGGTTACAGAAGTATATCTTATAAGATGTTACCTTTATTTATGAGGTTTATGTTACGGGACAATAGAAAATTGAAAAAAATCAGAAAACAGCCGTATACTTGCTGAATGCGCACAAAAATAGACACAAATAGAAAAACACATCCAAAAAGCGAAATCATTGCAAAATAAAACACTGAGGATAAATAACTATATCTTATAAGATTTTAACTTTATTTATGAGGTTTATGTTATGCGACACTAGAAAATTGAAAAAAATCAGAAAACAGCCGTATACTTGCTGAATGCGCACAAAAACAGACACAAATAGAAAAACACATCCAAACAGTGAAATCATTGCAAAATCAAACACTGACGGCATATAACTATATCTTATAAGATTTTAACTTTATTTGTGAGGTTTATGTTATGGGACAGTAGAAAATTGAAAAAAATCAGAAAACATCCGTATACTTGATGAATGTGGACAAAAACAGACACAAATAGAAAAACACATCCAAACAGTGAAATCATTGCAAAATCAAACACTGAGGATAAATAACTATATCTTATAAGATTTTAACTTTATTTATGAGGTTTATGTTACGGGACAATAGAAAATTGAAAAAAATCAGAAAACAGCCGTATACTTGCTGAATGTGCACAACAAAAGACACAAATAGAAAAACACATCCAAACAGTTAAATCATTGCAAAATCAAACACTGAAGGCATATAACTATATCGTATAAGATTTTAACTTTATTTGTGAGGTTTATGTTATGGGACAGTAGAAAATTGAAAAAAATCAGAAAACAGCCGTATACTTGCTGAATGTGCACAACAAAAGACACAAATAGAAAAACACATCCAAACAGTGAAATCATTGCAAAATCAAACACTGAAGGCATATAACTATATCTTATAAGATGTTATCTTTATTTGTGAGGTTTATGTTATGCGACAGTAGAAAATTGAAAAAAATCAGAAAACAGCCGTATACTTGCTGAACGTGCACAAAGACAGACACAAATAGAAAAACACATCCAAACAGTGAAATCATTGCAAAATCAAACACTGAAGGCATATAACTATATCTTATAAGATGTTAACTTTATTTATGAGGTTAATGTTACGGGACAATGGAAAATTGAAAAAAATCAGAAAACAGCCGTATACTTGCTGAATGTGCACAACAAAAGACACAAATAGAAAAACACATCCAAACAGTGAAATCATTGCAAAATCAAACACTGAGGTTACAGAAGTATATCTTATAAGATGTTAACTTTATTTGTGAGGTTTATGTTATGGGACAGTAGAAAATTGAAAAAAATCAGAAAACAGCCGTATACTTGCTGAATGCGCACAAAAACAGACACAAATAGAAAAACACATCCAAACAGTGAAATCATTGCAAAATCAAACACTGAAGGCATATAACTATATCTTAAAAGATTTTAACTTTATTTGTGAGGTTAATGTTACGGGACAGTAGAAAATTGAAAAAAATCAGAAAACAGCCGTATACTTGCTGAATGTGCACAAAAACAGACACAAATAGAAAAACACATCCAAACAGTGAAATCATTGCAAAATCAAACACTGAGGTTACAGAAGTATATCTTATAAGATGTTACCTTTATTTATGAGGTTTATGTTACGGGACAATAGAAAATTGAAAAAAATCAGAAAACAGCCGTATACTTGCTGAATGCGCACAAAAATAGACACAAATAGAAAAACACATCCAAAAAGCGAAATCATTGCAAAATAAAACACTGAGGATAAATAACTATATCTTATAAGATTTTAACTTTATTTATGAGGTTTATGTTATGCGACACTAGAAAATTGAAAAAAATCAGAAAACAGCCGTATACTTGCTGAATGCGCACAAAAACAGACACAAATAGAAAAACACATCCAAACAGTGAAATCATTGCAAAATCAAACACTGACGGCATATAACTATATCTTATAAGATTTTAACTTTATTTGTGAGGTTTATGTTATGGGACAGTAGAAAATTGAAAAAAATCAGAAAACATCCGTATACTTGATGAATGTGGACAAAAACAGACACAAATAGAAAAACACATCCAAACAGTGAAATCATTGCAAAATCAAACACTGAAGGCATATAACTATATCTTATAAGATTTTTACTTTATTTGTGAGGTTTATGTTATGGGACAGTAGAAAATTGAAAAAAATTTGAAAACAGCCATTTACTTGCTGAATGTGCACAAAAACAGACACAAATAGAAAAACACATCCAAACAGTGAAATCATTGCAAAATCAAACACTGAGGGTACAGAAGTATATCTTATAAGATGTTAACTTTATTCGTGAGGTTTATGTTATGGGACAGTAGAAAATTGAAAAAAATCAGAAAACAGTCAAGCTTGCTGAATGTGCACAACAAAAGACACAAATAGAAAAACACATCCAAACAGTGAAATCATTGCAAAATCAAACACTGAGGGTACAGAAGTATATCTTATAAGATGTTAACTTTATTTGTGAGGTTTATGTTATGGGACAGTAGAAAATTGAAAAAAATCAGAAAACAGCCGTATACTTGCTGAATGCGCACAAAAACAGACACAAATAGAAAAACACATCCAAACAGTGAAATCATTGCAAAATCAAACACTGAAGGCATATAACTATATCTGATAAGATGTTAACTTTATTTGTGAGGTTTATGTTATGGGCGAGGAGAAAATTGAAAAAAATCAGAAAACAGCCGTATACTTGCTGAATGTGCACAAAACAGACACAAATAGAAAAACACATCCAAACAGTGAAATCATTGCAAAATCAAACACTGAAGGCATATAACTATATCTTATAAGATGTTAACTTTATTTGTGAGGTTTATGTTATGGGACAGTAGAAAATTGAAAAAAATCAGAAAACAGCCGTATACTTGCTGAATGTGCACAAAACAGACACAAATAGAAAAACACATCCAAACAGTGAAATCATTGCAAAATCAAACACTGAAGGCATATAACTATATCTTATAAGATTTTAACTTTATTTGTGAGGTTTATGTTATGGGACAGTAGAAAATTTAAAAAAATCAGAAAACAGCCGTATACTTGCTGAATGTGCACAAAAACAGACACAAATAGAAAAACACATCCAAACAGTGAAATCATTGCAAAATCAAACACTGAAGGCATATAACTATATCTTATAAGATTTTAACTTTATTTGTGAGGTTTATGTTATGGGACAGTAGAAAATTTAAAAAAATCAGAAAACAGCCGTATACTTGCTGAACGTGCACAAAGACAGACACAAATAGAAAAACACATCCAAACAGTGAAATCATTGCAAAATCAAACACTGAGGTTACAGAAGTATATCTTATAAGATGTTAACTTTATTTGTGAGGTTTATGTTATGGGACAGTAGAAAATTGAAAAAAATCAGAAAACAGCCGTATACTTGCTGAATGTGCACAAAAACAGACACAAATAGAAAAACACATCCAAACAGTGAAATCATTGCAAAATCAAACACTGAAGGCATATAACTATATCTTATAAGATTTTAACTTTATTTGTGAGGTTTATGTTATGGGACAGTAGAAAATTTAAAAAAATCAGAAAACAGCCGTATACTTGCTGAATGTGCACAAAAACAGACACAAATAGAAAAACACATCCAAACAGTGAAATCATTGCAAAATCAAACACTGAGGTTACAGAAGTATATCTTATAAGATGTTTACTTTATTTGAGAGGTTTATGTTATGGGACAGTAGAAAATTTAAAAAAATCAGAAAACAGCCGTATACTTGCTGAATGTGCACAAAAACAGACACAAATAGAAAAACACATCCAAACAGTGAAATCATTGCAAAATCAAACACTGAGGGTAAATAACTATATCTTATAAGATTTTAACTTTATTTGTGACGTTTATGTTATGGGACAGTAGAAAATTGAAAAAAATCAGAAATCAGCCGTATACTTGCTGAATGCGCACAAAAACAGACACAAATAGAAAAACACATCCAAACAGTGAAATCATTGCAAAATCAAACACTGAGGATAAATAACTATATCTTATAAGATTTTAACTTTATTTGTGAGGTTTATGTTATGGGACAGTAGAAAATTGAAAAAAATCAGAAAACAGCTGTATACTTGCTGAATGTGCACAAAAACAGACACAAATAGAAAAACACATCCAAACAGTGAAATCATTGCAAAATCAAACACTGAAGGCATATAACTATATCTTATAAGATTTTAACTTTATTTGTGAGGTTTATGTTACGGGACAGTAGAAAATTGAAAAAAATCAGAAAACAGCCGTATACTTGCTGAACGTGCACAAAGACAGACACAAATAGAAAAACACATCCAAACAGTGAAATCATTGCAAAATCAAACACTGAAGGCATATAACTATATCTTATAAGATGTTAACTTTATTTATGAGGTTAATGTAACGGGACAATAGAAAATTGAAAAAAAACAGAAAACAGCCATATACTTGCTGAATGTGCACAACAAAAGACACAAATAGAAAAACGCATCCAAACAGTGAAATCATTGCAAAATCAAACACTGAGGTTACAGAAGTATAACTTATAAGATGTTAACTTTATTTGTGAGGTTTATGTTATGGGACAGTAGAAAATTGAAAAAAATCAGAAAACAGCCGTATACTTGCTGAACGTGCACAAAGACAGACACAAATAGAAAAACACATCCAAACAGTGAAATCATTGCAAAATCAAACACTGAAGGCATATAACTATATCTTATAAGATGTTAACTTTATTTGTGAGGTTTATGTTATGGGACAGTAGAAAATTTAAAAAAATCAGAAAACAGCCGTATACTTGCTGAATGTGCACAAAAACAGACACAAATAGAAAAACACATCCAAACAGTGAAATCATTGCAAAATCAAACACTGAAGGCATATAACTATATCTTATAAGATTTTAACTTTATTTGTGAGGTTTATGTTATGGGACAGTAGAAAATTGAAAAAAATCAGAAATCAGCCGTATACTTGCTGAATGTGCACAAAAACAGACACAAATAGAAAAACACATCCAAACAGTGAAATCATTGCAAAATCAAACACTGAGGTTACAGAAGTATATCTTATAAGATGTTAACTTTATTTGTGAGGTTTATGTTATGGGACAGTAGAAAATTGAAAAAAATCAGAAAACAGCCGTATACTTGCTGAATGTGCACAAAAACAGACACAAATAGAAAAACACATCCAAACAGTGAAATCATTGCAAAATCAAACACTGAGGTTACAGAAGTATATCTTATAAGATGTTTACTTTATTTGTGAGGTTTATGTTATGGGACAATAGAAAATTGAAAAAAATCAGAAAACAGCCGTATACTTGCTGAATGTGCACAACAAAAGACACAAATAGAAAAACACATCCACGGCTCCCCGCGTGCCTCGCGCTCTCACCCGTTCATTCACCGCGCGCGGTACTAGTTATTTTCAGTACTAGTTATTTTCAGTACTAGTTATTTTCAGCGGCGTCCCTGCGCATGTCCTTCCAAATTTCGAGGGGGATCGGGCAACGTATGACAAAGTTATAGGGCACTTCCTGTTTAAAATGGCAGACTTCCTGTTCGGTCAAGTGCGTGTACGTAAACGTGTTCAGGGAACTTCCCTTGTCTTACATATCAAGTTTTGTGCAGATCGGATAATCTTAGAGTTTACTTCCTGTTTCGGGCATTCCACTTCCTGTTGGGAGGTCATCTCTTGCAGACATGCTCAGGACAGGTCCCTGGTGTCACATAAAAGGTTTCGTGCAAATCGGACAACATACGGCAAAGTTAGAGGGCACTTCCTGTTTAAAATCGCCAACTTCCTGTTCGTCTCCGTAAACGTGTTCAGGGAAGTTCCCTTGTCTTACATATCAAGTTTTGTTCAGATTGGACAATGTAAGACTTTACTTCCTGTTTCGGGCGTTCCACTTCCTGTAGGGAGGTGACCTTTTACGGACATGCTCAGGACAGGTCCCTGGTGTCACATATAAGGTTTTGTGCAGATAGGACAACGTACGGCAAAGTTAGAGGGCACTTCCTGTTTAAAATGGCCGACTTCCTGTTCGGTCAACGGCGTCTCCGTAAACATGTTCAGGGAAGGTCCAGTAACTCACATATCTAGTTTCGTGTCAATCGGACAATGTAAGACTTTACTTCCTGTTTCGGGCGTTCCACTTCCTGTAGGGAGGTGACCTTTTACGGACATGTTGAGGAAGGGTCTGGGGTCCCACATACTAAGTTTCAAGTGGATACAACAATCCCTGTTGGAGCAGCATCAAAAACTATAAATGTAATTCTGTCTGCTGTCACCAGGTGGCGCTGTATTTGAAAATGAATATTTTCATATAGACGTGTTCAGGGCCGGACTGTCATCAATCCTTGCAAGTTTGGTTCAGATCGGACCAGGATTGGCAAAGTTGTAACAGTTTGTTTTTTTAGAATTTTCTACCACCACCAGGAGGCGCTGTTTTCAAAATGTACCGTTTCAGCAACATAGTCGTCTTCAGCAACTAACCATCATCATCTATAGCAAGTTTGGTTGGGATCAGACCTTCCATCGCGAAGTTATAAGAGTTTCATTGTCTGTTATGAAAAATTATTATTATCTCCAATTTTGGTGCCCCCTATCTCGTACGCCATACAATATTTTAAAAAGCTTTTGATAACTTTTGATGCTCAACTCGTCCACATTGATCTCACCAAGTTTGAAGGTGATCGCACAAAAGCTCTAGGAGGAGATAATTGAAATACAAGCTGTCATATTGTCTGCTGTCACCAGGGGGCGCTGTTTTCGAAATTGAATATTTTCATATAGACGTCTTTAGGGCCGGACTATCATCAATCCTAGCAAGTTTGGTTCAGATTGGACCAGGATTCACGAAGTTGTAGCAGTTTGATTTTTTGTCCCAAAAATCCGACTTTGCGTCGTTGCCATGGCAACACCGTTAAACGATTTGTCGTCATATTGATCACGCATCATCTACCATGTGTTTTGACTGTTGTCACCAATTTTCAGTGCGGTACGATTATCTGTGTAAAAGTTATTCCCGAAATCGTAAAAAAACTTTTTTTTTGTGTATTTTCTTTCACCACAAGAAGGCGCTGTTTTCAAACTTCACCGTTTTTTCATGGACGTCTTCAGCCATGGCCCATCATCAATCATAGCAAGTTTGGTTCGGATCGGACCTTCCATCGCAAAGTTATAAGAGGTTTTTTTTTCTGATGCGAAACATCAGAATCATCACGAACTTTGCCGCCCCCTATCTCGTGCGCCGTGCGACATTTGAAAAAACTTTTGATACCGTGAGCTCTTCAACTGGTCCACAGGGACCTCACCAAGTTTGAAGATGATCGCACGAAAACTCTAGGAGGAGTTAGTTCAAATACCATTGCTGCGAATTCGCCAAATTCGCCCAAAAATGGCCAATCAACCCAAGATGGCGGATTTCCTGTTGGGTTTGGATCATGGTCATAATGTAATTTTTTCTTCATCCTGACCCACTACACATGTGTACCGAATTTCGTGCATGTGCGATATTTGTGTTGGTCATGGTGAATTTGGACAGGTGGCGCCGCACTTATTGGCCCCTCCCACATTCAATTTTCGACGCACATTCCCCGAACCTTTTTCAGACGTAAATTTACACCAGGATTGATGCGGTCACAAAAATTGGTGAGTTTTGGGGTATGGGAAAGGCCTCAAAAAGGCAATTCATTTGGGGGAATAATAAGAATAAAAATAACTAGTACCGCGCGCGGTTCTGAACGGGTTCGAGCCGACCCACGCGGGTCGCCGTGTGCCACGGCTCCCCGCGTGCCTCGCGCTCTCACCCGTTCATTCACCGCGCGCGGTACTAGTTATTTTCAGTACTAGTTATTTTCAGCGGCGTCCCCGTGCATGTCGATCCAAATTTCGGGGGGGATCGCGGCAACGTATGGCAAAGTTATAGGGCACTTCCTGTTTAAAATGGCCGACTTCCTGTTCGGTCAAATGCGCCTCCGTAAACGTGTTCAGGGAAGTTCCCTTGTCATACATATCAAGTTTTGTTCAGATCGGACAATCTTAGAGTTTACTTCCTGTTTCGGGCATTCCACTTCCTGTAGGGAGGTGACCTTTTACGGACATGCTCAGGACAGGTCCCTGGTGTCACATATAAGATTTTGTGCAGATCGGACAACGTACGGCAAAGTTAGAGGGCACTTCCTGTTTAAAATGGCCGACTTCCTGTTCGGTCAACGGCGTCTCCGTAAACATGTTCAGGGAAGGTCCAGTAACTCACATATCCAGTTTCGTGTCAATCGGACAATGTAAGACTTTACTTCCTGTTTCGGGCGTTCCACTTCCTGTAGGGAGGTGACCTTTTACGGACATGTTGAGGAAGGGTCTGGGGTCCCACATACTAAGTTTCAAGTGGATACAACAATCCCTGTTGGAGCAGCATCAAAAACTATAAATGTAATTCTGTCTGCTGTCACCAGGGGGCGCTGTATTTGAAAATGAATATTTTCATATAGACGTGTTCAGGGCCGGACTGTCATCAATCCTTGCAAGTTTGGTTCAGATCGGACCAGGATTGGCAAAGTTGTAACAGTTTGTTTTTTTAGAATTTTCTACCACCACCAGGAGGCGCTGTTTTCAAAATGTACCGTTTCAGCAACATAGTCGTCTTCAGCAACTAACCATCATCAACTATAGCAAGTTTGGTTGGGATCAGACCTTCCATCGCGAAGTTATAAGAGTTTCATTGTCTGTTATGAAAAATTATTATTATCTCCAATTTTGGCGCCCCCTATCTCGTACGCCATACAATATTTTAAAAAGCTTTTGATAACTTTTGATGCTCAACTCGTCCACATTGATCTCACCAAGTTTGAAGGTGATCGCACAAAAGCTCTAGCAGGAGATAATTGAAATACAAGCTGTCATATTGTCTACTGTCACCAGGGGGCACTGTTTTCGAAATTTAATATTTTCATATAGACGTCTTTAGGGCCGGACTATCATCAATCCTAGCAAGTTTGGTTCAGATCGGACCAGGATTCACGAAGTTGTAGCAGTTTGATTTTTTGTCCCAAAAATCCGACTTTGCGTCGTTGCCATGGCAACACCGTTAAACGATTTGTCGTCATATTGATCACGCATCATCTACCATGTGTTTTGACTGTTGTCACCAATTTTGAGTGCGGTACGATTATCTGTGTAAAAGTTATTCCCGAAATCGTAAAAAAACTTTTTTTTTGTGTATTTTCTTTCACCACAAGAAGGCGCTGTTTTCAAACTTCACCGTTTTTTCATAGACGTCTTCAGCCATGGCCCATCATCAATCATAGCAAGTTTGGTTCGGATCGGACCTTCCATCGCAAAGTTATAAGAGTTTTGTTTTTCTGATGCGAAACATCAGAATCATCACGAACTTTGCCGCCCCCTATCTCGTGCGCCGTGCGACATTTGAAAAAACATTTGATACTGTGAGCTCCTCAACTGGTCCACAGGGACCTCACCAAGTTTGAAGGTGATTGCACGAAAACTCTAGGAGGAGTTAGTTCAAATACCTTTGCTGCGAATTCGCCAAAATCGCCAAAAAATCGCCAATCAACCCAAGATGGCGGATTTCCTGTTGGGTTTGGATCATGGTCATAATGTAATTTTTTCTTCATCCTGACCCACTACACATGTGTACCGAATTTTGGGCATGTGCGATAATTGTGTTGGTCATGGTGAATTTGGACAGGTGGCGCCGCACTTATTGGCCCCTCCCACATTCAATTTTTGACGCACATTCCCCGAACCTTTTTCAGACGTAAATTTACACCACGATTGATGCGGTCACAAAAATCTGTGAGTTTTGGGGTATGGGAAAGGCCTCAAAAAGGCGATTTACTTTAAGGAATAATAAGAATAATAATAATAACTAGTACCGCGCGCGGTTCTGAACGGGTTCGAGCCGACCCACGCGGGTCGCCGTGTGCCACGGCTCCCCGCGTGCCTCGCGCTCTCACCCGTTCATTCACCGCGCGCGGTACTAGTTATTTTCAGTACTAGTTATTTTCAGCGGCGTCCCCGTGCATGTCGATCCAAATTTCGGGGGGGATCGCGGCAACGTATGGCAAAGTTATAGGGCACTTCCTGTTTAAAATGGCCGACTTCCTGTTCGGTCAAATGCGCGTCCGTAAACGTGTTCAGGGAAGTTCCCTTGTCTTACATATCAAGTTTTGTTCAGATCGGACAATCTTAGAGTTTACTTCCTGTTTCGGGCATTCCACTTCCTGCTGGGAGGTCACCTTTTGCAGACATGCTCAGGACAGGTCCCTGGTGTCACATATAAGGTTTTGTGCAAATCGGACAATGTACTGCAAAGCTAGAGGGCACTACCTGTTTAAAATGGCCAACTTCCTGTTCATCTCTGGAAACATGTTCAGGGAAGGTCCCGTAACTCACATATCTAGTTTTGTGTCAATCGGACAATGTAAGACTTTACTTCCTGTTTCGGGCGTTCCACTTCCTGTAGGGAGGTGACCTTTTACGGATATGCTCAGGACAGGTCCCTGGTGTCACATATAAGATTTTGTGCAAATCGGACAACGTACGGCAAAGTTAGAGGGCACTTCCTGTTTAAAATGGCCGACTTCCTGTTCGTCTCCGGAAACATGTTCAGGGAAGGTCCCGTAACTCACATATCTAGTTTCGTGTCAATCGGACAATGTAAGACTTTACTTCCTGTTTCGGGCGTTCCACTTCCTGTAGGGAGGTGACCTTTTACGGACATGTTGAGGAAGGGTCTGGGGTCCCACATACTAAGTTTCAAGTGGATACAACAATCCCTGTTGGAGCAGCATCAAAAACTATAAATGTAATTCTGTCTGCTGTCACCAGGGGGTGCTGTATTTGAAAATGAATATTTTCATATAGACGTGTTCAGGGCCGGACTGTCATCAATCCTTGCAAGTTTGGTTCAGATCGGACCAGGATTGGCAAAGTTGTAACAGTTTGTTTTTTTAGAATTTTCTACCACCACCAGGAGGTGCTGTTTTCAAAATGTACCGTTTCAGCAACATAGTCGTCTTCAGCAACTAACCATCATCAACTATAGCAAGTTTGGTTGGGATCAGACCTTCCATCGCGAAGTTATAAGAGTTTCATTGTCTGTTATGAAAAATTATTATTATCTCCAATTTTGGCGCCCCCTATCTCGTACGCCATACAATATTTTAAAAAGCTTTTGATAACTTTTGATGCTCAACTCGTCCACATTGATCTCACCAAGTTTGAAGGTGATCGCACAAAAGCTCTAGGAGGAGATAATTGAAATACAAGCTGTCATATTGTCTGCTGTCACCAGGGGGCGCTGTTTTCGAAATTGAATATTTTCATATAGACGTCTTTAGGGCCGGACTGTCATCAATCCTAGCAAGTTTGGTTCAGATCGGACCAGGATTCGCGAAGTTGTAGCAGTTTGGTTTTTTGTCCCAAAAATCTGACTTTGCGTCGTTGCCATGGCAACACCGTTAAACGATTTGTCGTCATATTGATCACGCATCATCTACCATGTGTTTTGACTGTTGTCACCAATTTTGAGTGCGGTACGATTATCTGTGTAAAAGTTATTCCCGAAGTCGTAAAAAAACTTTTTTTTGGTGTATTTTCTTTCACCACAAGGAGGCGCTGTTTTCAAACTTCACCGTTTTTTCATAGACGTCTTCAGCCATGGCCCATCATCAATCATAGCAAGTTTGGTTCCGATCGGACCTTCCATCACAAAGTTATAAGTGTTTTGTTTTTCTGATGCGAAACATCAGAATCATCACGAACTTTGCCGCCCCCTATCTCGTGCGCCATGCAACATTTGAAAAAACTTTTGATACCGTGAGCTCCTCAACTGGTCCACAGGGACCTTACCAAGTTTGAAGGTGATCGCACGAAAACTCTAGGAGGAGTTAGTTCAAATACCATTGCTGCGAATTCGCCAAAATCGCCAAAAAATGGCCAATCAACCCAAGATGGCGGATTTCCTGTTGGGTTTGGATCATGGTCATAATGTAATTTTTTCTTCATCCTGACCCACTACACATGTGTACCGAATTTCGTGCATGTGCGATATTTGTGTTGGTCATGGTGAATTTGGACAGGTGGCGCCGCACTTATTGGCCCCTCCCACATTCAATTTTCGACGCACATTCCCCAAACCTTTTTCAGACGTAAATTTACACCAGGATTGATGCGGTCACAAAAATTGGTGAGTTTTGGGGTATGGGAAAGGCCTCAAAAAGGCAATTCATTTGGGGGAATAATAAGAATAATAATAATAAAAATAACTAGTACTGAAAATAACTAGTACCGCGCGCGGTTCTGAACGGGTTCGAGCCGACCCACGCGGGTCGCCGTGTGCCACGGCTCCCCGCGTGCCTCGCGCTCTCACCCGTTCATTCACCGCGCGCGGTACTAGTTATTTTCAGTACTAGTTATTTTCAGTACTAGTTATTTTCAGCGGCGTCCCCGCGCATGTAGTTCCAAATTTCGAGGGGGATCGGGCAACGTATGGCAAAGTTATAGGGCACTTCCTGTTTAAAATGGCAGACTTCCTGTTCGGTCAAGTGCGTGTCCGTAAACGTGTTCAGGGAACTTCCCTTGTCTTACATATCAAGTTTTGTGCAGATCGGACAATCTTAGAGTTTACTTCCTGTTTCGGGCATTCCACTTCTTGTTGGGAGGTCATCTCTTGCAGACATGCTCAGGACAGGTCCCTGGTGTCACATAAAAGGTTTTGTGCAAATCGGACAACGTACGGCAAAGTTAGAGGGCACTTCCTGTTTAAAATGGCCAACTTCCTGTTCGTCTCCGTAAACGTGTTCAGGGAAGTTCCCTTGTCTTACATATCAAGTTTTGTTCAGATCGGACAATGTAAGACTTTACTTCCTGTTTCGGGCATTCCACTTCCTGTAGGGAGGTGACCTTTTATGGACATGCTCAGGACAGGTCCCTGGTGTCACATATAAGGTTTTGTGCAGATCGGACAACGTACGGCAAAGTTAGAGGGCACTTCCTGTTTAAAATGGCCGACTTCCTGTTCGGTCAACGGCGTCTCCGTAAACATGTTCAGGGAAGGTCCGGTAACTCACATATCTAGTTTCGTGTCAATCGGACAATGTAAGACTTTACTTCCTGTTTCGGGCGTTCCACTTCCTGTAGGGAGGTGACCTTTTACGGACATGTTGAGGAAGGGTCTGGGGTCCCACATACTAAGTTTCAAGTGGATACAACAATCCCTGTTGGAGCAGCATCAAAAACTATAAACGTAATTCTGTCTGCTGTCACCAGGGGGCGCTGTATTTGAAAATGAATATTTTCATATAGACGTGTTCAGGGCCGGACTGTCATCAATCCTTGCAAGTTTGGTTCAGATCGGACCAGGATTGGCAAAGTTGTAACAGTTTGTTTTTTTAGAATTTTCTACCACCACCAGGAGGTGCTGTTTTCAAAATGTACCGTTTCAGCAACATAGTCGTCTTCAGCAACTAACCATCATCAACTATAGCAAGTTTGGTTGGGATCAGACCTTCCATCGCGAAGTTATAAGAGTTTCATTGTCTGTTATGAAAAATTATTATTATCTCCAATTTTGGCGCCCCCTATCTCGTACGCCATACAATATTTTAAAAAGCTTTTGATAACTTTTGATCCTCAACTCGTCCACATTGATCTCACCAAGTTTGAAGGTGATCGCACAAAAGCTCTAGGAGGAGATAATTGAAATACAAGCTGTCATATTGTCTGCTGTCACCAGGGGGCACTGTTTTCGAAATTGAATATTTTCATATAGACGTCTTTAGGGCCGGACTATCATCAATCCTAGCAAGTTTGGTTCAGATCGGACCAGGATTCGCGAAGTTGTAGCAGTTTGATTTTTTGTCGAAAAAATACGACTTTGCGTCGTTGCCATGGCAACACCGTTAAACGATTTGTCGTCATATTGATCACGCATCATCTACCATGTGTTTTGACTGTTGTCACCAATTTTGAGTGCGGTACGATTATCTGTGTAAAAGTTATTCCCGAAATCGTAAAAAAACTTTTTTTTTTGTGTATTTTCTTTCACCACAAGGAGGCACTGTTTTCAAACTTCACCGTTTTTTCATAGACGTCTTCAGCCATGGCCCATCATCAATCATAGCAAGTTTGGTTCGGATCGGACCTTCCATCGCAAATTTATAAGAGTTTTGTTTTTCTGATGCGAAACATCAGAATCATCACGAACTTTGCCGCCCCCTATCTCGCGCGCCATGCGACATTTGAAAAAACTTTTGATACCGTGAGCTCCTCAACTGGTCCACAGGGACCTCACCAAGTTTGAAGGTGATCGCACGAAAACTCTAGGAGGAGTTAGTTCAAATACCATTGCTGCGAATTCGCCAAAATCGCCAAAAAATCGCCAATCAACCCAAGATGGCGGATTTCCTGTTGGGTTTGGATCATGGTCATAATGTAATTTTTTCTCCATCCTGACCCACTACACATGTGTACCGAATTTCGTGCATGTGCGATATTTGTGTTGGTCATGGTGAATTTGGACAGGTGGCGCCGCACTTATTGGCCCCTCCCACATTCAATTTTCAACGCACATTCCCCGAACCTTTTTCAGACGTAAATTTACACCACGATTGATGCGGTCACAAAAATCTGTGAGTTTTGGGGTATGGGAAAGGCCTCAAAAAGGCGATTTACTTTAAGGAATAATAAGAATAATAATAATAATAATAATAATAATCCTTCCAGTTTCAATAGGGTTCTTGCAACCTTGTTGCTCGAACCCTAATAATAATCCTTCCAGTTTCAATAGGTTTCTTGCAACCTTGTTGCTCGAACCCTAATAATAATAATCCTTCCAGTTTCAATAGGGTTCTTGCAACCTTGTTGCTCGAACCCTAATAATAATCCTTTCAGTTTCAATAGGTTTCTTGCAACCTTGTTGCTCGAACCCTAATAATAATAATCCTTCCAGTTTCAATAGGTTTCTTGCAACCTTGTTGCTCGAACCCTAATAATAAAAATAACTAGTACCGCGCGCGGTTCTGAACGGGTTCGAGCCGACCCACGCGGGTCGCCGTGTGCCACGGCTCCCCGCGTGCCTCGCGCTCTCACCCGTTCATTCACCGCGCGCGGTACTAGTTATTTTCAGTACTAGTTATTTTCAGTACTAGTTATTTTCAGTACTAGTTATTTTCAGCGGCGTCCCTGCGCATGTCGTTCCAAATTTCGAGGGGGATCGGGCAACGTATGACAAAGTTATAGGGCACTTCCTGTTTAAAATGGCAGACTTCCTGTTCGGTCAAGTGCGTGTCCGTAAACGTGTTCAGGGAACTTCCCTTGTCTTACATATCAAGTTTTGTGCAGATCGGACAATCTTAGAGTTGACTTCCTGTTTCGGGCATTCCACTTCCTGTTGGGAGGTCATCTCTTGCAGACATGCTCAGGACAGGTCCCTGGTGTCACATAAAAGGTTTCGTGCAAATCGGACAACGTACGGCAAAGTTAGAGGGCACTTCCTGTTTAAAATCGCCAACTTCCTGTTCGTCTCCATAAACGTGTTCAGGGAAGTTCCCTTGTCTTACATATCAAGTTTTGTTCAGATCGGACAATGTAAGACTTTACTTCCTGTTTCGGGCGTTCCACTTCCTGTAGGGAGGTGACCTTTTACGGACATGCTCAGGACAGGTCCCTGGTGTCACATATAAGGTTTTGTGCAGATCGGACAACGTACGGCAAAGTTAGAGGGCACTTCCTGTTTAAAATGGCCGACTTCCTGTTCGGTCAACGGCGTCTCCGTAAACATGTTCAGGGAAGGTCCAGTAACTCACATATCTAGTTTCGTGTCAATCGGACAATGTAAGACTTTACTTCCTGTTTCGGGCGTTCCACTTCCTGTAGGGAGGTGACCTTTTACGGACATGTTGAGGAAGGGTCTGGGGTCCCACATACTAAGTTTCAAGTGGATACAACAATCCCTGTTGGAGCAGTCTCAAAAACTATAAATGTAATTCTGTCTGCTGTCACCAGGGGGCGCTGTATTTGAAAATGAATATTTTCATATAGATGTGTTCAGGGCCGGACTGTCATCAATCCTTGCAAGTTTGGTTCAGATCGGACCAGGATTGGCAAAGTTGTAACAGTTTGTTTTTTTAGAATTTTCTACCACCACCAGGAGGCGCTGTTTTCAAAATGTACCGTTTCAGCAACATAGTCGTCTTCAGCAACTAACCATCATCAACTATAGCAAGTTTGGTTGGGATCAGACCTTCCATCGCGACGTTATAAGAGTTTTACTGTCTGTTGTGAAAAATTATTATTATCTCCAATTTTGGCGCCCCCTATCTCCTACGCCATACAATATTTTAAAAAGCTTTTGATAACTTTTGATGCTCAACTCGTCCACATTGATCTCACCAAGTTTGAAGGTGATCGCACAAAAGCTCTAGGAGGAGATAATTGAAATACAAGCTGTCATATTGTCTGCTGTCACCAGGGGGCGCTGTTTTCGAAATGTAATATTTTCATATAGACGTCTTTAGGGCCGGACTATCATCAATCCTAGCAAGTTTGGTTCAGATCGGACCAGGATTCACGAAGTTGTAGCAGTTTGATTTTTTGTCCCAAAAATCCGACTTTGAGTCGTTGCCATGGCAACACCGTTAAACGATTTGTCGTCATATTGATCACGCATCATCTACCATGTGTTTTGACTGTTGTCACCAATTTTGAGTGCGGTACGATTATCTGTGTAAAAGTTAATCCCGAAATCGTAAAAAAACTTTTTTTTTGTGTATTTTCTTTCACCACAAGGAGGCGCTGTTTTCAAACTTCACCGTTTTTTCATAGACGTCTTCAGCCATGGCCCATCATCAATGGTAGCAAGTTTGGTTCGGATCGGACCTTCCATCGCAAAGTTATAAGAGGTTTTTTTTTCTGATGCGAAACATCAGAATCATCACGAACTTTGCCGCCCCCTATCTCGTGCGCCATGCGACATTTGAAAAAACTTTTGATACCGTGAGCTCCTCAACTGGTCCACAGGGACCTCACCAAGTTTGAAGGTGATCGCACGAAAACTCTAGGAGGAGTTAGTTCAAATACCATTGCTGCGAATTCGCCAAAATCGCCAAAAAATCGCCAATCAACCCAAGATGGCGGATTTCCTGTTGGGTTTGGATCATGGTCATAATGTAATTTTTTCTTCATCCTGACCCACTACACATGTGTACCGAATTTCGTGCATGTGCGATATTTGTGTTGGTCATGGTGAATTTGGACAGGTGGCGCCGCACTTATTGGCCCCTCCCACATTCAATTTTCGACGCACATTCCCCAAACCTTTTTCAGACGTAAATTTACACCACGATTGATGCGGTCACAAAAATTGGTGAGTTTTGGGGTATGGGAAAGGCCTCAAAAAGGCAATTCATTTGGGGGAATAATAAGAATAATAATAATAATAATCCTTCCAGTTTCAATAGGTTTCTTGCAACCTTGTTGCTCGAACCCTAATAATCTTTCCAGTTTCAAGAGGGTTCTTGCAACCTTGTTGCTCGAACCCTAATAATAATAATAATAATAATCTTTTGCATTTCAATAGGGTTCTTGCAACCTTGTTGCTCGAACCCTAAAAACACATCCAAACAGTGAAATCATTGCAAAATCAAACACTGAGGTTACAGAAGTATATCTTATAAGATGTTAACTTTATTTGTGAGGTTTATGTTATGGGACATGGTCATAATGTAATTTTTTCTTCATCCTGACCCACTACACATGTGTACCGAATTTTGGGCATGTGCGATAATTGTGTTGGTCATGGTGAATTTGGACAGGTGGCGCCGCACTTATTGAAGGCATATAACTATATCTTATAAGATGTTAACTTTATTTATGAGGTTTATGTTACGGGACAGTAGAAAATTGAAAAAAATCAGAAAACAGCCGTATACTTGCTGAATGTGCACAAAAACGGACACAAATAGAAAAACACATCCAAACAGTGAAATCATTGGAAAATCAAACAGAAGTATATCTTATAAGATGTTAACTTTATTTGTGAGGTTTATGTTATGGGACAGTAGAAAATTGAAAAAAATCAGAAAACAGCCGTATACTTGCTGAATGTGCACAAAACAGACACAAATAGAAAAACACATCCAAACAGTGAAATCATTGCAAAATCAAACACTGAGGGTACAGAAGTATATCTTATAAGATGTTAACTTTATTTGTGAGGTTTATGTTATGGGACAGTAGAAAATTGAAAAAAATCAGAAAACAGTCTATACTTGCTGAATGTGCACAACAAAAGACACAAATAGAAAAACACATCCAAACAGTGAAATCATTGCAAAATCAAACACTGAGGGTACAGAAGTATATCTTATAAGATGTTAACTTTATTTGTGAGGTTTATGTTATGGGACAGTAGAAAATTGAAAAAAATCAGAAAACAGCCGTATACTTGCTGAATGTGCACAAAACAGAAACAAATAGAAAAACACATCCAAACAGTGAAATCATTGCAAAATCAAACACTGATGGCATATAACTATATCTCATAAGATGTTAACTTTATTTGTGAGGTTTATGTTATGGGACAGTAGAAAATTAAAAAAAATCAGAAAACAGCCGTATACTTGCTGAATGTTCAAAACAAAAGACACAAATAGAAAAACACATCCAAACAGTGAAATCATTGCAAAATCAAACAGAAGTATATCTTATAAGATGTTAACTTTATTTGTGAGGTTTATGTTATGGGACAGTAGAAAATTGAAAAAAATCAGAAAACAGCCGTATACTTGCTGAATGTGCACAACAAAAGACACAAATAGAAAAACACATCCAAACAGTGAAATCATTGCAAAATCAAACACTGAGGTTACAGAAGTATATCTTATAAGATGTTAACTTTATTTGTGAGGTTTATGTTATGGGACAGTAGAAAATTGAAAAAAATCAGAAAACAGCCGTATACTTGCTGAATGTGCACAAAACAGAAACAAATAGAAAAACACATCCAAACAGTGAAATCATTGCAAAATCAAACACTGATGGCATATAACTATATCTCATAAGATGTTAACTTTATTTGTGAGGTTTATGTTATGGGACAGTAGAAAATTAAAAAAAATCAGAAAACAGCCGTATACTTGCTGAATGTTCAAAACAAAAGACACAAATAGAAAAACACATCCAAACAGTGAAATCATTGCAAAATCAAACAGAAGTATATCTTATAAGATGTTAACTTTATTTGTGAGGTTTATGTTATGGGACAGTAGAAAATTGAAAAAAATCAGAAAACAGCCGTATACTTGCTGAATGTGCACAACAAAAGACACAAATAGAAAAACACATCCAAACAGTGAAATCATTGCAAAATCAAACACTGAGGTTACAGAAGTATATCTTATAAGATGTTAACTTTATTTGTGAGGTTTATGTTATGGGACAGTAGAAAATTGAAAAAAATCAGAAAACAGCCGTATACTTGCTGAATGTGCACAAAAACAGACACAAATAGAAAAACACATCCAAACAGTGAAATCATTGCAAAATCAAACACTGAGGTTACAGAAGTATATCTTATAAGATTTTAACTTTATTTGTGAGGTTTATGTTATGGGACAGTAGAAAATTGAAAAAAATCAGAAAACAGCCGTATACTTGCTGAATGTGCACAACAAAAGACACAAATAGAAAAACACATCCAAACAGTGAAATCATTGCAAAATCAAACACTGAAGGCATATAACTATATCTTATAAGATGTTAACTTTATTTATGAGGTTTATGTTACGGGACAGTAGAAAATTGAAAAAAATCAGAAAACAGCCGTATACTTGCTGAATGTGCACAAAAACGGACACAAATAGAAAAACACATCCAAACAGTGAAATCATTGGAAAATCAAACAGAAGTATATCTTATAAGATGTTAACTTTATTTGTGAGGTTTATGTTATGGGACAGTAGAAAATTGAAAAAAATCAGAAAACAGCCGTATACTTGCTGAATGTGCACAAAACAGACACAAATAGAAAAACACATCCAAACAGTGAAATCATTGGAAAATCAAACACTGACGGCATATAACTATATCTTATAAGATGTTAACTTCATTTGTGAGGTTTATGTTATGGGACAGTAGAAAATTGAAAAAAATCAGAAAACAGTCTATACTTGCTGAATGTGCACAACAAAAGACACAAATAGAAAAACACATCCAAACAGTGAAATCATTGCAAAATCAAACACTGAGGGTACAGAAGTATATCTTATAAGATGTTAACTTTATTTGTGAGGTTTATGTTATGGGACAGTAGAAAATTGAAAAAAATCAGAAAACAGCCGTATACTTGCTGAATGTGCACAAAACAGAAACAAATAGAAAAACACATCCAAACAGTGAAATCATTGCAAAATCAAACACTGATGGCATATAACTATATCTCATAAGATGTTAACTTTATTTGTGAGGTTTATGTTATGGGACAGTAGAAAATTAAAAAAAATCAGAAAACAGCCGTATACTTGCTGAATGTTCAAAACAAAAGACACAAATAGAAAAACACATCCAAACAGTGAAATCATTGCAAAATCAAACAGAAGTATATCTTATAAGATGTTAACTTTATTTGTGAGGTTTATGTTATGGGACAGTAGAAAATTGAAAAAAATCAGAAAACAGCCGTATACTTGCTGAATGTGCACAACAAAAGACACAAATAGAAAAACACATCCAAACAGTGAAATCATTGCAAAATCAAACACTGAGGTTACAGAAGTATATCTTATAAGATGTTAACTTTATTTGTGAGGTTTATGTTATGGGACAGTAGAAAATTGAAAAAAATCAGAAAACAGCCGTATACTTGCTGAATGTGCACAAAACAGAAACAAATAGAAAAACACATCCAAACAGTGAAATCATTGCAAAATCAAACACTGATGGCATATAACTATATCTCATAAGATGTTAACTTTATTTGTGAGGTTTATGTTATGGGACAGTAGAAAATTAAAAAAAATCAGAAAACAGCCGTATACTTGCTGAATGTTCAAAACAAAAGACACAAATAGAAAAACACATCCAAACAGTGAAATCATTGCAAAATCAAACAGAAGTATATCTTATAAGATGTTAACTTTATTTGTGAGGTTTATGTTATGGGACAGTAGAAAATTGAAAAAAATCAGAAAACAGCCGTATACTTGCTGAATGTGCACAACAAAAGACACAAATAGAAAAACACATCCAAACAGTGAAATCATTGCAAAATCAAACACTGAGGTTACAGAAGTATATCTTATAAGATGTTAACTTTATTTGTGAGGTTTATGTTATGGGACAGTAGAAAATTGAAAAAAATCAGAAAACAGCCGTATACTTGCTGAATGTGCACAAAAACAGACACAAATAGAAAAACACATCCAAACAGTGAAATCATTGCAAAATCAAACACTGAGGTTACAGAAGTATATCTTATAAGATTTTAACTTTATTTGTGAGGTTTATGTTATGGGACAGTAGAAAATTGAAAAAAATCAGAAAACAGCCGTATACTTGCTGAATGCGCACAAAAACAGACACAAATAGAAAAACACATCCAAACAGTGAAATCATTGCAAAATCAAACACTGAGGGTACAGAAGTATATCTTATAAGATGTTAACTTTATTTGTGAGGTTTATGTTATGGGACAGTAGAAAATTGAAAAAAATCAGAAAACAGCCGTATACTTGCTGAATGTGCACAAAAACAGACACAAATAGAAAAACACATCCAAACAGTGAAATCATTGCAAAATCAAACACTGAAGGCATATAACTATATCTTATAAGATTTTAACTTTATTTGTGAGGTTTATGTTATGGGACAGTAGAAAATTGAAAAAAATCAGAAAACAGCCGTATACTTGCTGAATGTGCACAAAAACAGACACAAATAGAAAAACACATCCAAACAGTGAAATCATTGGAAAATCAAACAGAAGTATATCTTATAAGATGTTAACTTTATTTGTGAGGTTTATGTTATGGGACAGTAGAAAATTGAAAAAAATCAGAAAACAGCCGTATACTTGCTGAATGTGCACAAAACAGACACAAATAGAAAAACACATCCAAACAGTGAAATCATTGGAAAATCAAACACTGACGGCATATAACTATATCTTATAAGATGTTAACTTCATTTGTGAGGTTTATGTTATGGGACAGTAGAAAATTGAAAAAAATCAGAAAACAGTCTATACTTGCTGAATGTGCACAACAAAAGACACAAATAGAAAAACACATCCAAACAGTGAAATCATTGCAAAATCAAACACTGAGGGTACAGAAGTATATCTTATAAGATGTTAACTTTATTTGTGAGGTTTATGTTATGGGACAGTAGAAAATTGAAAAAAATCAGAAAACAGCCGTATACTTGCTGAATGTGCACAAAACAGACACAAATAGAAAAACACATCCAAACAGTGAAATCATTGGAAAATCAAACACTGACGGCATATAACTATATCTCATAAGATGTTAACTTTATTTGTGAGGTTTATGTTATGGGACAGTAGAAAATTAAAAAAAATCAGAAAACAGCCGTATACTTGCTGAATGTTCAAAACAAAAGACACAAATAGAAAAACACATCCAAACAGTGAAATCATTGCAAAATCAAACAGAAGTATATCTTATAAGATGTTAACTTTATTTGTGAGGTTTATGTTATGGGACAGTAGAAAATTGAAAAAAATCAGAAAACAGCCGTATACTTGCTGAATGTGCACAACAAAAGGCACAAATAGAAAAACACATCCAAACAGTGAAATCATTGCAAAATCAAACACTGAGGTTACAGAAGTATATCTTATAAGATGTTAACTTTATTTGTGAGGTTTGTTATGGGACAGTAGAAAATTGAAAAAAATCAGAAAACAGCCGTATACTTGCTGAATGTGCACAAAAACAGACACAAATAGAAAAACACATCCAAACAGTGAAATCATTGCAAAATCAAACATTGAGGTTACAGAAGTATATCTTATAAGATGTTAACTTTATTTGTGAGGTTTATGTTATGGGACAGTAGAAAATTGAAAAAAATCAGAAAACAGCCGTATACTTGCTGAATGTGCACAAAACAGACACAAATAGAAAAACACATCCAAACAGTGAAATCATTGGAAAATCAAACACTGACGGCATATAACTATATCTTATAAGATGTTAACTTTATTTGTGAGGTTTATGTTATGGGACAGTAGAAAATTGAAAAAAATCAGAAAACAGCCGTATACTTGCTGAATGTTCAAAACAAAAGACACAAATAGAAAAACACATCCAAACAGTGAAATCATTGCAAAATCAAACAGAAGTATATCTTATAAGATGTTAACTTTATTTGTGAGGTTTATGTTATGGGACAGTAGAAAATTGAAAAAAATCAGAAAACAGCCGTATACTTGCTGAATGTGCACAACAAAAGACACAAATAGAAAAACACATCCAAACAGTGAAATCATTGCAAAATCAAACACTGAGGTTACAGAAGTATATCTTATAAGATGTTAACTTTATTTGTGAGGTTTATGTTATGGGACAGTAGAAAATTGAAAAAAATCAGAAAACAGCCGTATACTTGCTGAATGTGCACAAAAACAGACACAAATAGAAAAACACATCCAAACAGTGAAATCATTGCAAAATCAAACACTGAGGTTACAGAAGTATATCTTATAAGATTTTAACTTTATTTGTGAGGTTTATGTTATGGGACAGTAGAAAATTGAAAAAAATCAGAAAACAGCCGTATACTTGCTGAATGCGCACAAAAACAGACACAAATAGAAAAACACATCCAAACAGTGAAATCATTGCAAAATCAAACACTGAGGGTACAGAAGTATATCTTATAAGATGTTAACTTTATTTGTGAGGTTTATGTTATGGGACAGTAGAAAATTGAAAAAAATCAGAAAACAGCCGTATACTTGCTGAATGTGCACAAAAACAGACACAAATAGAAAAACACATCCAAACAGTGAAATCATTGCAAAATCAAACACTGAAGGCATATAACTATATCTTATAAGATTTTAACTTTATTTGTGAGGTTTATGTTATGGGACAGTAGAAAATTGAAAAAAATCAGAAAACAGCCGTATACTTGCTGAATGTGCACAAAAACAGACACAAATAGAAAAACACATCCAAACAGTGAAATCATTGGAAAATCAAACAGAAGTATATCTTATAAGATGTTAACTTTATTTGTGAGGTTTATGTTATGGGACAGTAGAAAATTGAAAAAAATCAGAAAACAGCCGTATACTTGCTGAATGTGCACAAAACAGACACAAATAGAAAAACACATCCAAACAGTGAAATCATTGGAAAATCAAACACTGACGGCATATAACTATATCTTATAAGATGTTAACTTCATTTGTGAGGTTTATGTTATGGGACAGTAGAAAATTGAAAAAAATCAGAAAACAGTCTATACTTGCTGAATGTGCACAACAAAAGACACAAATAGAAAAACACATCCAAACAGTGAAATCATTGCAAAATCAAACACTGAGGGTACAGAAGTATATCTTATAAGATGTTAACTTTATTTGTGAGGTTTATGTTATGGGACAGTAGAAAATTGAAAAAAATCAGAAAACAGCCGTATACTTGCTGAATGTGCACAAAACAGACACAAATAGAAAAACACATCCAAACAGTGAAATCATTGGAAAATCAAACACTGACGGCATATAACTATATCTCATAAGATGTTAACTTTATTTGTGAGGTTTATGTTATGGGACAGTAGAAAATTAAAAAAAATCAGAAAACAGCCGTATACTTGCTGAATGTTCAAAACAAAAGACACAAATAGAAAAACACATCCAAACAGTGAAATCATTGCAAAATCAAACAGAAGTATATCTTATAAGATGTTAACTTTATTTGTGAGGTTTATGTTATGGGACAGTAGAAAATTGAAAAAAATCAGAAAACAGCCGTATACTTGCTGAATGTGCACAACAAAAGGCACAAATAGAAAAACACATCCAAACAGTGAAATCATTGCAAAATCAAACACTGAGGTTACAGAAGTATATCTTATAAGATGTTAACTTTATTTGTGAGGTTTGTTATGGGACAGTAGAAAATTGAAAAAAATCAGAAAACAGCCGTATACTTGCTGAATGTGCACAAAAACAGACACAAATAGAAAAACACATCCAAACAGTGAAATCATTGCAAAATCAAACATTGAGGTTACAGAAGTATATCTTATAAGATGTTAACTTTATTTGTGAGGTTTATGTTATGGGACAGTAGAAAATTGAAAAAAATCAGAAAACAGCCGTATACTTGCTGAATGTGCACAAAACAGACACAAATAGAAAAACACATCCAAACAGTGAAATCATTGGAAAATCAAACACTGACGGCATATAACTATATCTTATAAGATGTTAACTTTATTTGTGAGGTTTATGTTATGGGACAGTAGAAAATTGAAAAAAATCAGAAAACAGCCGTATACTTGCTGAATGTGCACAAAACAGACACAAATAGAAAAACACATCCAAACAGTGAAATCATTGCAAAATCAAACACTGACGGCATATAACTATATCTTATAAGATGTTAACTTCATTTGTGAGGTTTATGTTATGGGACAGTAGAAAATTGAAAAAAATCAGTCGATACTTGCTGAATGTGCACAAAAACAGACACAAATAGAAAAACACATCCAAACAGTGAAATCATTGCAAAATCAAACACTGAGGGTACAGAAGTATATCTTATAAGATGTTAACTTTATTTGTGAGGTTTATGTTATGGGACAGTAGAAAATTGAAAAAAATCAGAAAACAGCCGTATACTTGCTGAATGTGCACAACAAAAGACACAAATAGAAAAACACATCCAAACAGTGAAATCATTGCAAAATCAAACACTGACGGCATATAACTATATCTTATAAGATGTTAACTTCATTTGTGAGGTTTATGTTATGGGACAGTAGAAAATTGAAAAAAATCAGTCGATACTTGCTGAATGTGCACAACAAAAGACACAAATAGAAAAACACATCCAAACAGTGAAATCATTGCAAAATCAAACACTGACGGCATATAACTATATCTTATAAGATGTTAACTTTATTTGTGAGGTTTATGTTATGGGACAGTAGAAAAGTAAAAAAAATCAGAAAACAGCCGTATACTTGCTGAATGTGCAAAACAAAAGACACAAATAGAAAAACACATCCAAACAGTGAAATCATTGCAAAATCAAACAGAAGTATATCTTATAAGATGTTAACTTTATTTGTGAGGTTTATGTTATGGGACAGTAGAAAATTGAAAAAAATCAGAAAACAGCCGTATACTTGCTGAATGTGCACAACAAAAGACACAAATAGAAAAACACATCCAAACAGTGAAATCATTGCAAAATCAAACACTGACGGCATATAACTATATCTTATAAGATGTTAACTTTATTTGTGAGGTTTATGTTATGGGACAGTAGAAAAGTAAAAAAAATCAGAAAACAGCCGTATACTTGCTGAATGTGCAAAACAAAAGACACAAATAGAAAAACACATCCAAACAGTGAAATCATTGCAAAATCAAACAGAAGTATATCTTATAAGATGTTAACTTTATTTGTGAGGTTTATGTTATGGGACAGTAGAAAATTGAAAAAAATCAGAAAACAGCCGTATACTTGCTGAATGTGCACAACAAAAGACACAAATAGAAAAACACATCCAAACAGTGAAATCATTGCAAAATCAAACAGAAGTATATCTTATAAGATGTTAACTTTATTTGTGAGGTTTATGTTATGGGACAGTAGAAATTTGAAAAAAATCAGAAAACAGCCGTATACTTGCTGAATGTGCACAAAACAGACACAAATAGAAAAACACATCCAAACAGTGAAATCATTGCAAAATCAAACACTGACGGCATATAACTATATCTTATAAGATGTTAACTTCATTTGTGAGGTTTATGTTATGGGACAGTAGAAAATTGAAAAAAATCAGTCGATACTTGCTGAATGTGCACAAAAACAGACACAAATAGAAAAACACATCCAAACAGTGAAATCATTGCAAAATCAAACACTGAGGGTACAGAAGTATATCTTATAAGATGTTAACTTTATTTGTGAGGTTTATGTTATGGGACAGTAGAAAATTGAAAAAAATCAGAAAACAGCCGTATACTTGCTGAATGTGCACAACAAAAGACACAAATAGAAAAACACATCCAAACAGTGAAATCATTGCAAAATCAAACACTGACGGCATATAACTATATCTTATAAGATGTTAACTTCATTTGTGAGGTTTATGTTATGGGACAGTAGAAAATTGAAAAAAATCAGTCGATACTTGCTGAATGTGCACAACAAAAGACACAAATAGAAAAACACATCCAAACAGTGAAATCATTGCAAAATCAAACACTGACGGCATATAACTATATCTTATAAGATGTTAACTTTATTTGTGAGGTTTATGTTATGGGACAGTAGAAAAGTAAAAAAAATCAGAAAACAGCCGTATACTTGCTGAATGTGCAAAACAAAAGACACAAATAGAAAAACACATCCAAACAGTGAAATCATTGCAAAATCAAACAGAAGTATATCTTATAAGATGTTAACTTTATTTGTGAGGTTTATGTTATGGGACAGTAGAAATTTGAAAAAAATCAGAAAACAGTCGTATACTTGCTGAATGTGCACAACAAAAGACACAAATAGAAAAACGCATCCAAACAGTGAAATCATTGCAAAATCAAACACTGAGGGTACAGAAGTATATCTTATAAGATGTTAACTTTATTTGTGAGGTTTATGTTATGGGACAGTAGAAAATTGAAAAAAATCAGAAAACAGCCGTATACTTGCTGAATGTGCACAAAAACAGACACACATAGAAAAACACATCCAAACAGTGAAATCATTGCAAAATCAAAAACTGAGGTTACAGAAGTATATCTTATAAGATTTTAACTTTATTTGTGAGGTTTATGTTATGGGACAGTAGAAAATTGAAAAAAATCAGAAAACAGCCGTATACTTGCTGAATGTGCACAAAACAGACACAAATAGAAAAACACATCCAAACAGTGAAATCATTGCAAAATCAAACACTGACGGCATATAACTATATCTTATAAGATGTTAACTTCATTTGTGAGGTTTATGTTATGGGACAGTAGAAAATTGAAAAAAATCAGTCGATACTTGCTGAATGTGCACAAAAACAGACACAAATAGAAAAACACATCCAAACAGTGAAATCATTGCAAAATCAAACACTGAGGGTACAGAAGTATATCTTATAAGATGTTAACTTTATTTGTGAGGTTTATGTTATGGGACAGTAGAAAATTGAAAAAAATCAGTCGATACTTGCTGAATGTGCACAACAAAAGACACAAATAGAAAAACACATCCAAACAGTGAAATCATTGCAAAATCAAACACTGACGGCATATAACTATATCTTATAAGATGTTAACTTTATTTGTGAGGTTTATGTTATGGGACAGTAGAAAAGTAAAAAAAATCAGAAAACAGCCGTATACTTGCTGAATGTGCAAAACAAAAGACACAAATAGAAAAACACATCCAAACAGTGAAATCATTGCAAAATCAAACAGAAGTATATCTTATAAGATGTTAACTTTATTTGTGAGGTTTATGTTATGGGACAGTAGAAATTTGAAAAAAATCAGAAAACAGTCGTATACTTGCTGAATGTGCACAACAAAAGACACAAATAGAAAAACGCATCCAAACAGTGAAATCATTGCAAAATCAAACACTGAGGGTACAGAAGTATATCTTATAAGATGTTAACTTTATTTGTGAGGTTTATGTTATGGGACAGTAGAAAATTGAAAAAAATCAGAAAACAGCCGTATACTTGCTGAATGTGCACAAAAACAGACACAAATAGAAAAACACATCCAAACAGTGAAATCATTGCAAAATCAAACACTGAGGTTACAGAAGTATATCTTATAAGATGTTAACTTTATTTGTGAGGTTTATGTTATGGGACAGTAGAAAATTGAAAAAAATCAGAAAACAGCCGTATACTTGCTGAATGTGCACAAAAACAGACACACATAGAAAAACACATCCAAACAGTGAAATCATTGCAAAATCAAAAACTGAGGTTACAGAAGTATATCTTATAAGATTTTAACTTTATTTGTGAGGTTTATGTTATGGGACAGTAGAAAATTGAAAAAAATCAGAAAACAGCCGTATACTTGCTGAATGTGCACAAAACAGACACAAATAGAAAAACACATCCAAACAGTGAAATCATTGCAAAATCAAACACTGACGGCATATAACTATATCTTATAAGATGTTAACTTCATTTGTGAGGTTTATGTTATGGGACAGTAGAAAATTGAAAAAAATCAGTCGATACTTGCTGAATGTGCACAAAAACAGACACAAATAGAAAAACACATCCAAACAGTGAAATCATTGCAAAATCAAACACTTAGGGTACAGAAGTATATCTTATAAGATGTTAACTTTATTTGTGAGGTTTATGTTATGGGACAGTAGAAAATTGAAAAAAATCTGTCGATACTTGCTGAATGTGCACAACAAAAGACACAAATAGAAAAACACATCCAAACAGTGAAATCATTGCAAAATCAAACACTGACGGCATATAACTATATCTTATAAGATGTTAACTTTATTTGTGAGGTTTATGTTATGGGACAGTAGAAAAGTAAAAAAAATCAGAAAACAGCCGTATACTTGCTGAATGTGCAAAACAAAAGACACAAATAGAAAAACACATCCAAACAGTGAAATCATTGCAAAATCAAACAGAAGTATATCTTATAAGATGTTAACTTTATTTGTGAGGTTTATGTTATGGGACAGTAGAAAATTGAAAAAAATCAGAAAACAGCCGTATACTTGCTGAATGTGCACAACAAAAGACACAAATAGAAAAACACATCCAAACAGTGAAATCATTGCAAAATCAAACAGAAGTATATCTTATAAGATGTTAACTTTATTTGTGAGGTTTATGTTATGGGACAGTAGAAAATTGAAAAAAATCAGAAAACAGCCGTATACTTGCTGAATGTGCACAAAAACAGACACACATAGAAAAACACATCCAAACAGTGAAATCATTGCAAAATCAAAAACTGAGGTTACAGAAGTATATCTTATAAGATTTTAACTTTATTTGTGAGGTTTATGTTATGGGACAGTAGAAAATTGAAAAAAATCAGAAAACAGCCGTATACTTGCTGAATGTGCACAAAACAGACACAAATAGAAAAACACATCCAAACAGTGAAATCATTGCAAAATCAAACACTGACGGCATATAACTATATCTTATAAGATGTTAACTTCATTTGTGAGGTTTATGTTATGGGACAGTAGAAAATTGAAAAAAATCAGTCGATACTTGCTGAATGTGCACAAAAACAGACACAAATAGAAAAACACATCCAAACAGTGAAATCATTGCAAAATCAAACACTTAGGGTACAGAAGTATATCTTATAAGATGTTAACTTTATTTGTGAGGTTTATGTTATGGGACAGTAGAAAATTGAAAAAAATCAGTCGATACTTGCTGAATGTGCACAACAAAAGACACAAATAGAAAAACACATCCAAACAGTGAAATCATTGCAAAATCAAACACTGACGGCATATAACTATATCTTATAAGATGTTAACTTTATTTGTGAGGTTTATGTTATGGGACAGTAGAAAAGTAAAAAAAATCAGAAAACAGCCGTATACTTGCTGAATGTGCAAAACAAAAGACACAAATAGAAAAACACATCCAAACAGTGAAATCATTGCAAAATCAAACAGAAGTATATCTTATAAGATGTTAACTTTATTTGTGAGGTTTATGTTATGGGACAGTAGAAAATTGAAAAAAATCAGAAAACAGCCGTATACTTGCTGAATGTGCACAACAAAAGACACAAATAGAAAAACACATCCAAACAGTGAAATCATTGCAAAATCAAACAGAAGTATATCTTATAAGATGTTAACTTTATTTGTGAGGTTTATGTTATGGGACAGTAGAAAATTGAAAAAAATCAGAAAACAGCCGTATACTTGCTGAATGTGCACAAAAACAGACACACATAGAAAAACACATCCAAACAGTGAAATCATTGCAAAATCAAAAACTGAGGTTACAGAAGTATATCTTATAAGATTTTAACTTTATTTGTGAGGTTTATGTTATGGGACAGTAGAAAATTGAAAAAAATCAGAAAACAGCCGTATACTTGCTGAATGTGCACAAAACAGACACAAATAGAAAAACACATCCAAACAGTGAAATCATTGCAAAATCAAACACTGACGGCATATAACTATATCTTATAAGATGTTAACTTCATTTGTGAGGTTTATGTTATGGGACAGTAGAAAATTGAAAAAAATCAGTCGATACTTGCTGAATGTGCACAAAAACAGACACAAATAGAAAAACACATCCAAACAGTGAAATCATTGCAAAATCAAACACTTAGGGTACAGAAGTATATCTTATAAGATGTTAACTTTATTTGTGAGGTTTATGTTATGGGACAGTAGAAAATTGAAAAAAATCAGTCGATACTTGCTGAATGTGCACAACAAAAGACACAAATAGAAAAACGCATCCAAACAGTGAAATCATTGCAAAATCAAACACTGAGGGTACAGAAGTATATCTTATAAGATGTTAACTTTATTTGTGAGGTTTATGTTATGGGACAGTAGAAAATTGAAAAAAATCAGAAAACAGCCGTATACTTGCTGAATGTGCACAAAAACAGACACACATAGAAAAACACATCCAAACAGTGAAATCATTGCAAAATCAAAAACTGAGGTTACAGAAGTATATCTTATAAGATTTTAACTTTATTTGTGAGGTTTATGTTATGGGACAGTAGAAAATTGAAAAAAATCAGAAAACAGCCGTATACTTGCTGAATGTGCACAAAACAGACACAAATAGAAAAACACATCCAAACAGTGAAATCATTGCAAAATCAAACACTGACGGCATATAACTATATCTTATAAGATGTTAACTTCATTTGTGAGGTTTATGTTATGGGACAGTAGAAAATTGAAAAAAATCAGTCGATACTTGCTGAATGTGCACAAAAACAGACACAAATAGAAAAACACATCCAAACAGTGAAATCATTGCAAAATCAAACACTGAGGGTACAGAAGTATATCTTATAAGATGTTAACTTTATTTGTGAGGTTTATGTTATGGGACAGTAGAAAATTGAAAAAAATCAGTCGATACTTGCTGAATGTGCACAACAAAAGACACAAATAGAAAAACACATCCAAACAGTGAAATCATTGCAAAATCAAACACTGACGGCATATAACTATATCTTATAAGATGTTAACTTTATTTGTGAGGTTTATGTTATGGGACAGTAGAAAAGTAAAAAAAATCAGAAAACAGCCGTATACTTGCTGAATGTGCAAAACAAAAGACACAAATAGAAAAACACATCCAAACAGTGAAATCATTGCAAAATCAAACAGAAGTATATCTTATAAGATGTTAACTTTATTTGTGAGGTTTATGTTATGGGACAGTAGAAATTTGAAAAAAATCAGAAAACAGTCGTATACTTGCTGAATGTGCACAACAAAAGACACAAATAGAAAAACGCATCCAAACAGTGAAATCATTGCAAAATCAAACACTGAGGGTACAGAAGTATATCTTATAAGATGTTAACTTTATTTGTGAGGTTTATGTTATGGGACAGTAGAAAATTGAAAAAAATCAGAAAACAGCCGTATACTTGCTGAATGTGCACAAAAACAGACACAAATAGAAAAACACATCCAAACAGTGAAATCATTGCAAAATCAAACACTGAGGTTACAGAAGTATATCTTATAAGATGTTAACTTTATTTGTGAGGTTTATGTTATGGGACAGTAGAAAATTGAAAAAAATCAGAAAACAGCCGTATACTTGCTGAATGTGCACAAAAACAGACACACATAGAAAAACACATCCAAACAGTGAAATCATTGCAAAATCAAAAACTGAGGTTACAGAAGTATATCTTATAAGATTTTAACTTTATTTGTGAGGTTTATGTTATGGGACAGTAGAAAATTGAAAAAAATCAGAAAACAGCCGTATACTTGCTGAATGTGCACAAAACAGACACAAATAGAAAAACACATCCAAACAGTGAAATCATTGCAAAATCAAACACTGACGGCATATAACTATATCTTATAAGATGTTAACTTCATTTGTGAGGTTTATGTTATGGGACAGTAGAAAATTGAAAAAAATCAGTCGATACTTGCTGAATGTGCACAAAAACAGACACAAATAGAAAAACACATCCAAACAGTGAAATCATTGCAAAATCAAACACTTAGGGTACAGAAGTATATCTTATAAGATGTTAACTTTATTTGTGAGGTTTATGTTATGGGACAGTAGAAAATTGAAAAAAATCTGTCGATACTTGCTGAATGTGCACAACAAAAGACACAAATAGAAAAACACATCCAAACAGTGAAATCATTGCAAAATCAAACACTGACGGCATATAACTATATCTTATAAGATGTTAACTTTATTTGTGAGGTTTATGTTATGGGACAGTAGAAAAGTAAAAAAAATCAGAAAACAGCCGTATACTTGCTGAATGTGCAAAACAAAAGACACAAATAGAAAAACACATCCAAACAGTGAAATCATTGCAAAATCAAACAGAAGTATATCTTATAAGATGTTAACTTTATTTGTGAGGTTTATGTTATGGGACAGTAGAAAATTGAAAAAAATCAGAAAACAGCCGTATACTTGCTGAATGTGCACAACAAAAGACACAAATAGAAAAACACATCCAAACAGTGAAATCATTGCAAAATCAAACAGAAGTATATCTTATAAGATGTTAACTTTATTTGTGAGGTTTATGTTATGGGACAGTAGAAAATTGAAAAAAATCAGAAAACAGCCGTATACTTGCTGAATGTGCACAAAAACAGACACACATAGAAAAACACATCCAAACAGTGAAATCATTGCAAAATCAAAAACTGAGGTTACAGAAGTATATCTTATAAGATTTTAACTTTATTTGTGAGGTTTATGTTATGGGACAGTAGAAAATTGAAAAAAATCAGAAAACAGCCGTATACTTGCTGAATGTGCACAAAACAGACACAAATAGAAAAACACATCCAAACAGTGAAATCATTGCAAAATCAAACACTGACGGCATATAACTATATCTTATAAGATGTTAACTTCATTTGTGAGGTTTATGTTATGGGACAGTAGAAAATTGAAAAAAATCAGTCGATACTTGCTGAATGTGCACAAAAACAGACACAAATAGAAAAACACATCCAAACAGTGAAATCATTGCAAAATCAAACACTTAGGGTACAGAAGTATATCTTATAAGATGTTAACTTTATTTGTGAGGTTTATGTTATGGGACAGTAGAAAATTGAAAAAAATCAGTCGATACTTGCTGAATGTGCACAACAAAAGACACAAATAGAAAAACACATCCAAACAGTGAAATCATTGCAAAATCAAACACTGACGGCATATAACTATATCTTATAAGATGTTAACTTTATTTGTGAGGTTTATGTTATGGGACAGTAGAAAAGTAAAAAAAATCAGAAAACAGCCGTATACTTGCTGAATGTGCAAAACAAAAGACACAAATAGAAAAACACATCCAAACAGTGAAATCATTGCAAAATCAAACAGAAGTATATCTTATAAGATGTTAACTTTATTTGTGAGGTTTATGTTATGGGACAGTAGAAAATTGAAAAAAATCAGAAAACAGCCGTATACTTGCTGAATGTGCACAACAAAAGACACAAATAGAAAAACACATCCAAACAGTGAAATCATTGCAAAATCAAACAGAAGTATATCTTATAAGATGTTAACTTTATTTGTGAGGTTTATGTTATGGGACAGTAGAAAATTGAAAAAAATCAGAAAACAGCCGTATACTTGCTGAATGTGCACAAAAACAGACACACATAGAAAAACACATCCAAACAGTGAAATCATTGCAAAATCAAAAACTGAGGTTACAGAAGTATATCTTATAAGATTTTAACTTTATTTGTGAGGTTTATGTTATGGGACAGTAGAAAATTGAAAAAAATCAGAAAACAGCCGTATACTTGCTGAATGTGCACAAAACAGACACAAATAGAAAAACACATCCAAACAGTGAAATCATTGCAAAATCAAACACTGACGGCATATAACTATATCTTATAAGATGTTAACTTCATTTGTGAGGTTTATGTTATGGGACAGTAGAAAATTGAAAAAAATCAGTCGATACTTGCTGAATGTGCACAAAAACAGACACAAATAGAAAAACACATCCAAACAGTGAAATCATTGCAAAATCAAACACTTAGGGTACAGAAGTATATCTTATAAGATGTTAACTTTATTTGTGAGGTTTATGTTATGGGACAGTAGAAAATTGAAAAAAATCAGTCGATACTTGCTGAATGTGCACAACAAAAGACACAAATAGAAAAACACATCCAAACAGTGAAATCATTGCAAAATCAAACACTGACGGCATATAACTATATCTTATAAGATGTTAACTTTATTTGTGAGGTTTATGTTATGGGACAGTAGAAAAGTAAAAAAAATCAGAAAACAGCCGTATACTTGCTGAATGTGCAAAACAAAAGACACAAATAGAAAAACACATCCAAACAGTGAAATCATTGCAAAATCAAACAGAAGTATATCTTATAAGATGTTAACTTTATTTGTGAGGTTTATGTTATGGGACAGTAGAAAATTGAAAAAAATCAGAAAACAGCCGTATACTTGCTGAATGTGCACAACAAAAGACACAAATAGAAAAACACATCCAAACAGTGAAATCATTGCAAAATCAAACAGAAGTATATCTTATAAGATGTTAACTTTATTTGTGAGGTTTATGTTATGGGACAGTAGAAAATTGAAAAAAATCAGAAAACAGCCGTATACTTGCTGAATGTGCACAAAAACAGACACACATAGAAAAACACATCCAAACAGTGAAATCATTGCAAAATCAAAAACTGAGGTTACAGAAGTATATCTTATAAGATTTTAACTTTATTTGTGAGGTTTATGTTATGGGACAGTAGAAAATTGAAAAAAATCAGAAAACAGCCGTATACTTGCTGAATGTGCACAAAACAGACACAAATAGAAAAACACATCCAAACAGTGAAATCATTGCAAAATCAAACACTGACGGCATATAACTATATCTTATAAGATGTTAACTTCATTTGTGAGGTTTATGTTATGGGACAGTAGAAAATTGAAAAAAATCAGTCGATACTTGCTGAATGTGCACAAAAACAGACACAAATAGAAAAACACATCCAAACAGTGAAATCATTGCAAAATCAAACACTGAGGGTACAGAAGTATATCTTATAAGATGTTAACTTTATTTGTGAGGTTTATGTTATGGGACAGTAGAAAATTGAAAAAAATCAGAAAACAGCCGTATACTTGCTGAATGTGCACAAAACAGACACAAATAGAAAAACACATCCAAACAGTGAAATCATTGCAAAATCAAACACTGACGGCATATAACTATATCTTATAAGATGTTAACTTCATTTGTGAGGTTTATGTTATGGGACAGTAGAAAATTGAAAAAAATCAGTCGATACTTGCTGAATGTGCACAAAAACAGACACAAATAGAAAAACACATCCAAACAGTGAAATCATTGCAAAATCAAACACTGAGGGTACAGAAGTATATCTTATAAGATGTTAACTTTATTTGTGAGGTTTATGTTATGGGACAGTAGAAAATTGAAAAAAATCAGAAAACAGCCGTATACTTGCTGAATGTGCACAACAAAAGACACAAATAGAAAAACACATCCAAACAGTGAAATCATTGCAAAATCAAACACTGACGACATATAACTATATCTTATAAGATGTTAACTTCATTTGTGAGGTTTATGTTATGGGACAGTAGAAAATTGAAAAAAATCAGTCGATACTTGCTGAATGTGCACAACAAAAGACACAAATAGAAAAACACATCCAAACAGTGAAATCATTGCAAAATCAAACACTGACGGCATATAACTATATCTTATAAGATGTTAACTTTATTTGTGAGGTTTATGTTATGGGACAGTAGAAAAGTAAAAAAAATCAGAAAACAGCCGTATACTTGCTGAATGTGCAAAACAAAAGACACAAATAGAAAAACACATCCAAACAGTGAAATCATTGCAAAATCAAACAGAAGTATATCTTATAAGATGTTAACTTTATTTGTGAGGTTTATGTTATGGGACAGTAGAAAATTGAAAAAAATCAGAAAACAGCCGTATACTTGCTGAATGTGCACAACAAAAGACACAAATAGAAAAACACATCCAAACAGTGAAATCATTGCAAAATCAAACAGAAGTATATCTTATAAGATGTTAACTTTATTTGTGAGGTTTATGTTATGGGACAGTAGAAAATTGAAAAAAATCAGAAAACAGCCGTATACTTGCTGAATGTGCACAAAAACAGACACACATAGAAAAACACATCCAAACAGTGAAATCATTGCAAAATCAAAAACTGAGGTTACAGAAGTATATCTTATAAGATTTTAACTTTATTTGTGAGGTTTATGTTATGGGACAGTAGAAAATTGAAAAAAATCAGAAAACAGCCGTATACTTGCTGAATGTGCACAAAACAGACACAAATAGAAAAACACATCCAAACAGTGAAATCATTGCAAAATCAAACACTGACGGCATATAACTATATCTTATAAGATGTTAACTTCATTTGTGAGGTTTATGTTATGGGACAGTAGAAAATTGAAAAAAATCAGTCGATACTTGCTGAATGTGCACAAAAACAGACACAAATAGAAAAACACATCCAAACAGTGAAATCATTGCAAAATCAAACACTGAGGGTACAGAAGTATATCTTATAAGATGTTAACTTTATTTGTGAGGTTTATGTTATGGGACAGTAGAAAATTGAAAAAAATCAGTCGATACTTGCTGAATGTGCACAACAAAAGACACAAATAGAAAAACACATCCAAACAGTGAAATCATTGCAAAATCAAACACTGACGGCATATAACTATATCTTATAAGATGTTAACTTTATTTGTGAGGTTTATGTTATGGGACAGTAGAAAAGTAAAAAAAATCAGAAAACAGCCGTATACTTGCTGAATGTGCAAAACAAAAGACACAAATAGAAAAACACATCCAAACAGTGAAATCATTGCAAAATCAAACAGAAGTATATCTTATAAGATGTTAACTTTATTTGTGAGGTTTATGTTATGGGACAGTAGAAATTTGAAAAAAATCAGAAAACAGTCGTATACTTGCTGAATGTGCACAACAAAAGACACAAATAGAAAAACGCATCCAAACAGTGAAATCATTGCAAAATCAAACACTGAGGGTACAGAAGTATATCTTATAAGATGTTAACTTTATTTGTGAGGTTTATGTTATGGGACAGTAGAAAATTGAAAAAAATCAGAAAACAGCCGTATACTTGCTGAATGTGCACAAAAACAGACACAAATAGAAAAACACATCCAAACAGTGAAATCATTGCAAAATCAAACACTGAGGTTACAGAAGTATATCTTATAAGATGTTAACTTTATTTGTGAGGTTTATGTTATGGGACAGTAGAAAATTGAAAAAAATCAGAAAACAGCCGTATACTTGCTGAATGTGCACAAAAACAGACACACATAGAAAAACACATCCAAACAGTGAAATCATTGCAAAATCAAAAACTGAGGTTACAGAAGTATATCTTATAAGATTTTAACTTTATTTGTGAGGTTTATGTTATGGGACAGTAGAAAATTGAAAAAAATCAGAAAACAGCCGTATACTTGCTGAATGTGCACAAAACAGACACAAATAGAAAAACACATCCAAACAGTGAAATCATTGCAAAATCAAACACTGACGGCATATAACTATATCTTATAAGATGTTAACTTCATTTGTGAGGTTTATGTTATGGGACAGTAGAAAATTGAAAAAAATCAGTCGATACTTGCTGAATGTGCACAAAAACAGACACAAATAGAAAAACACATCCAAACAGTGAAATCATTGCAAAATCAAACACTTAGGGTACAGAAGTATATCTTATAAGATGTTAACTTTATTTGTGAGGTTTATGTTATGGGACAGTAGAAAATTGAAAAAAATCTGTCGATACTTGCTGAATGTGCACAACAAAAGACACAAATAGAAAAACACATCCAAACAGTGAAATCATTGCAAAATCAAACACTGACGGCATATAACTATATCTTATAAGATGTTAACTTTATTTGTGAGGTTTATGTTATGGGACAGTAGAAAAGTAAAAAAAATCAGAAAACAGCCGTATACTTGCTGAATGTGCAAAACAAAAGACACAAATAGAAAAACACATCCAAACAGTGAAATCATTGCAAAATCAAACAGAAGTATATCTTATAAGATGTTAACTTTATTTGTGAGGTTTATGTTATGGGACAGTAGAAAATTGAAAAAAATCAGAAAACAGCCGTATACTTGCTGAATGTGCACAACAAAAGACACAAATAGAAAAACACATCCAAACAGTGAAATCATTGCAAAATCAAACAGAAGTATATCTTATAAGATGTTAACTTTATTTGTGAGGTTTATGTTATGGGACAGTAGAAAATTGAAAAAAATCAGAAAACAGCCGTATACTTGCTGAATGTGCACAAAAACAGACACACATAGAAAAACACATCCAAACAGTGAAATCATTGCAAAATCAAAAACTGAGGTTACAGAAGTATATCTTATAAGATTTTAACTTTATTTGTGAGGTTTATGTTATGGGACAGTAGAAAATTGAAAAAAATCAGAAAACAGCCGTATACTTGCTGAATGTGCACAAAACAGACACAAATAGAAAAACACATCCAAACAGTGAAATCATTGCAAAATCAAACACTGACGGCATATAACTATATCTTATAAGATGTTAACTTCATTTGTGAGGTTTATGTTATGGGACAGTAGAAAATTGAAAAAAATCAGTCGATACTTGCTGAATGTGCACAAAAACAGACACAAATAGAAAAACACATCCAAACAGTGAAATCATTGCAAAATCAAACACTTAGGGTACAGAAGTATATCTTATAAGATGTTAACTTTATTTGTGAGGTTTATGTTATGGGACAGTAGAAAATTGAAAAAAATCAGTCGATACTTGCTGAATGTGCACAACAAAAGACACAAATAGAAAAACACATCCAAACAGTGAAATCATTGCAAAATCAAACACTGACGGCATATAACTATATCTTATAAGATGTTAACTTTATTTGTGAGGTTTATGTTATGGGACAGTAGAAAAGTAAAAAAAATCAGAAAACAGCCGTATACTTGCTGAATGTGCAAAACAAAAGACACAAATAGAAAAACACATCCAAACAGTGAAATCATTGCAAAATCAAACAGAAGTATATCTTATAAGATGTTAACTTTATTTGTGAGGTTTATGTTATGGGACAGTAGAAAATTGAAAAAAATCAGAAAACAGCCGTATACTTGCTGAATGTGCACAAAAACAGACACACATAGAAAAACACATCCAAACAGTGAAATCATTGCAAAATCAAAAACTGAGGTTACAGAAGTATATCTTATAAGATTTTAACTTTATTTGTGAGGTTTATGTTATGGGACAGTAGAAAATTGAAAAAAATCAGAAAACAGCCGTATACTTGCTGAATGTGCACAAAACAGACACAAATAGAAAAACACATCCAAACAGTGAAATCATTGCAAAATCAAACACTGACGGCATATAACTATATCTTATAAGATGTTAACTTCATTTGTGAGGTTTATGTTATGGGACAGTAGAAAATTGAAAAAAATCAGTCGATACTTGCTGAATGTGCACAAAAACAGACACAAATAGAAAAACACATCCAAACAGTGAAATCATTGCAAAATCAAACACTTAGGGTACAGAAGTATATCTTATAAGATGTTAACTTTATTTGTGAGGTTTATGTTATGGGACAGTAGAAAATTGAAAAAAATCAGTCGATACTTGCTGAATGTGCACAACAAAAGACACAAATAGAAAAACACATCCAAACAGTGAAATCATTGCAAAATCAAACACTGACGGCATATAACTATATCTTATAAGATGTTAACTTTATTTGTGAGGTTTATGTTATGGGACAGTAGAAAAGTAAAAAAAATCAGAAAACAGCCGTATACTTGCTGAATGTGCAAAACAAAAGACACAAATAGAAAAACACATCCAAACAGTGAAATCATTGCAAAATCAAACAGAAGTATATCTTATAAGATGTTAACTTTATTTGTGAGGTTTATGTTATGGGACAGTAGAAAATTGAAAAAAATCAGAAAACAGCCGTATACTTGCTGAATGTGCACAACAAAAGACACAAATAGAAAAACACATCCAAACAGTGAAATCATTGCAAAATCAAACAGAAGTATATCTTATAAGATGTTAACTTTATTTGTGAGGTTTATGTTATGGGACAGTAGAAAATTGAAAAAAATCAGAAAACAGCCGTATACTTGCTGAATGTGCACAAAAACAGACACACATAGAAAAACACATCCAAACAGTGAAATCATTGCAAAATCAAAAACTGAGGTTACAGAAGTATATCTTATAAGATTTTAACTTTATTTGTGAGGTTTATGTTATGGGACAGTAGAAAATTGAAAAAAATCAGAAAACAGCCGTATACTTGCTGAATGTGCACAAAACAGACACAAATAGAAAAACACATCCAAACAGTGAAATCATTGCAAAATCAAACACTGACGGCATATAACTATATCTTATAAGATGTTAACTTCATTTGTGAGGTTTATGTTATGGGACAGTAGAAAATTGAAAAAAATCAGTCGATACTTGCTGAATGTGCACAAAAACAGACACAAATAGAAAAACACATCCAAACAGTGAAATCATTGCAAAATCAAACACTGAGGGTACAGAAGTATATCTTATAAGATGTTAACTTTATTTGTGAGGTTTATGTTATGGGACAGTAGAAAATTGAAAAAAATCAGAAAACAGCCGTATACTTGCTGAATGTGCACAAAACAGACACAAATAGAAAAACACATCCAAACAGTGAAATCATTGCAAAATCAAACACTGACGGCATATAACTATATCTTATAAGATGTTAACTTCATTTGTGAGGTTTATGTTATGGGACAGTAGAAAATTGAAAAAAATCAGTCGATACTTGCTGAATGTGCACAAAAACAGACACAAATAGAAAAACACATCCAAACAGTGAAATCATTGCAAAATCAAACACTGAGGGTACAGAAGTATATCTTATAAGATGTTAACTTTATTTGTGAGGTTTATGTTATGGGACAGTAGAAAATTGAAAAAAATCAGAAAACAGCCGTATACTTGCTGAATGTGCACAACAAAAGACACAAATAGAAAAACACATCCAAACAGTGAAATCATTGCAAAATCAAACACTGACGACATATAACTATATCTTATAAGATGTTAACTTCATTTGTGAGGTTTATGTTATGGGACAGTAGAAAATTGAAAAAAATCAGTCGATACTTGCTGAATGTGCACAACAAAAGACACAAATAGAAAAACACATCCAAACAGTGAAATCATTGCAAAATCAAACACTGACGGCATATAACTATATCTTATAAGATGTTAACTTTATTTGTGAGGTTTATGTTATGGGACAGTAGAAAAGTAAAAAAAATCAGAAAACAGCCGTATACTTGCTGAATGTGCAAAACAAAAGACACAAATAGAAAAACACATCCAAACAGTGAAATCATTGCAAAATCAAACAGAAGTATATCTTATAAGATGTTAACTTTATTTGTGAGGTTTATGTTATGGGACAGTAGAAAATTGAAAAAAATCAGAAAACAGCCGTATACTTGCTGAATGTGCACAACAAAAGACACAAATAGAAAAACACATCCAAACAGTGAAATCATTGCAAAATCAAACAGAAGTATATCTTATAAGATGTTAACTTTATTTGTGAGGTTTATGTTATGGGACAGTAGAAAATTGAAAAAAATCAGAAAACAGCCGTATACTTGCTGAATGTGCACAAAAACAGACACACATAGAAAAACACATCCAAACAGTGAAATCATTGCAAAATCAAAAACTGAGGTTACAGAAGTATATCTTATAAGATTTTAACTTTATTTGTGAGGTTTATGTTATGGGACAGTAGAAAATTGAAAAAAATCAGAAAACAGCCGTATACTTGCTGAATGTGCACAAAACAGACACAAATAGAAAAACACATCCAAACAGTGAAATCATTGCAAAATCAAACACTGACGGCATATAACTATATCTTATAAGATGTTAACTTCATTTGTGAGGTTTATGTTATGGGACAGTAGAAAATTGAAAAAAATCAGTCGATACTTGCTGAATGTGCACAAAAACAGACACAAATAGAAAAACACATCCAAACAGTGAAATCATTGCAAAATCAAACACTGAGGGTACAGAAGTATATCTTATAAGATGTTAACTTTATTTGTGAGGTTTATGTTATGGGACAGTAGAAAATTGAAAAAAATCAGAAAACAGCCGTATACTTGCTGAATGTGCACAAAACAGACACAAATAGAAAAACACATCCAAACAGTGAAATCATTGCAAAATCAAACACTGACGGCATATAACTATATCTTATAAGATGTTAACTTCATTTGTGAGGTTTATGTTATGGGACAGTAGAAAATTGAAAAAAATCAGTCGATACTTGCTGAATGTGCACAAAAACAGACACAAATAGAAAAACACATCCAAACAGTGAAATCATTGCAAAATCAAACACTGAGGGTACAGAAGTATATCTTATAAGATGTTAACTTTATTTGTGAGGTTTATGTTATGGGACAGTAGAAAATTGAAAAAAATCAGAAAACAGCCGTATACTTGCTGAATGTGCACAACAAAAGACACAAATAGAAAAACACATCCAAACAGTGAAATCATTGCAAAATCAAACACTGACGACATATAACTATATCTTATAAGATGTTAACTTCATTTGTGAGGTTTATGTTATGGGACAGTAGAAAATTGAAAAAAATCAGTCGATACTTGCTGAATGTGCACAACAAAAGACACAAATAGAAAAACACATCCAAACAGTGAAATCATTGCAAAATCAAACACTGACGGCATATAACTATATCTTATAAGATGTTAACTTTATTTGTGAGGTTTATGTTATGGGACAGTAGAAAAGTAAAAAAAATCAGAAAACAGCCGTATACTTGCTGAATGTGCAAAACAAAAGACACAAATAGAAAAACACATCCAAACAGTGAAATCATTGCAAAATCAAACAGAAGTATATCTTATAAGATGTTAACTTTATTTGTGAGGTTTATGTTATGGGACAGTAGAAAATTGAAAAAAATCAGAAAACAGCCGTATACTTGCTGAATGTGCACAACAAAAGACACAAATAGAAAAACACATCCAAACAGTGAAATCATTGCAAAATCAAACACTGACGGCATATAACTATATCTTTAAGATGTTAACTTTATTTGTGAGGTTTATGTTATGGGACAGTAGAAAAGTAAAAAAAATCAGAAAACAGCCGTATACTTGCTGAATGTGCAAAACAAAAGACACAAATAGAAAAACACATCCAAACAGTGAAATCATTGCAAAATCAAACAGAAGTATATCTTATAAGATGTTAACTTTATTTGTGAGGTTTATGTTATGGGACAGTAGAAAATTGAAAAAAATCAGAAAACAGCCGTATACTTGCTGAATGTGCACAACAAAAGACACAAATAGAAAAACACATCCAAACAGTGAAATCATTGCAAAATCAAACAGAAGTATATCTTATAAGATGTTAACTTTATTTGTGAGGTTTATGTTATGGGACAGTAGAAAATTGAAAAAAATCAGTCGATACTTGCTGAATGTGCACAAAAACAGACACAAATAGAAAAACACATCCAAACAGTGAAATCATTGCAAAATCAAACACTGAGGGTACAGAAGTATATCTTATAAGATGTTAACTTTATTTGTGAGGTTTATGTTATGGGACAGTAGAAAATTGAAAAAAATCAGTCGATACTTGCTGAATGTGCAAAACAAAAGACACAAATAGAAAAACACATCCAAACAGTGAAATCATTGCAAAATCAAACACTGACGGCATATAACTATATCTTATAAGATGTTAACTTTATTTGTGAGGTTTATGTTATGGGACAGTAGAAAAGTAAAAAAAATCAGAAAACAGCCGTATACTTGCTGAATGTGCAAAACAAAAGACACAAATAGAAAAACACATCCAAACAGTGAAATCATTGCAAAATCAAACAGAAGTATATCTTATAAGATGTTAACTTTATTTGTGAGGTTTATGTTATGGGACAGTAGAAAATTGAAAAAAATCAGAAAACAGCCGTATACTTGCTGAATGTGCACAACAAAAGACACAAATAGAAAAACACATCCAAACAGTGAAATCATTGCAAAATCAAACACTGACGGCATATAACTATATCTTATAAGATGTTAACTTCATTTGTGAGGTTTATGTTATGGGACAGTAGAAAATTGAAAAAAATCAGTCGATACTTGCTGAATGTGCACAACAAAAGACACAAATAGAAAAACACATCCAAACAGTGAAATCATTGCAAAATCAAACACTGAAGGCATATAACTATATCTTATAAGATGTTAACTTTATTTGTGAGGTTTATGTTATGGGACAGTAGAAAATTGAAAAAAATCAGAAAACAGCCGTATACTTGCTGAATGTGCACAAAAACAGACACAAATAGAAAAACACATCCAAACAGTGAAATCATTGCAAAATCAAACAGAAGTATATCTTATAAGATGTTAACTTTATTTGTGAGGTTTATGTTATGGGACAGTAGAAAATTGAAAAAAATCAGAAAACAGCCGTATACTTGCTGAATGTGCACAACAAAAGACACAAATAGAAAAACACATCCAAACAGTGAAATCATTGCAAAATCAAACACTGACGGCATATAACTATATCTTATAAGATGTTAACTTCATTTGTGAGGTTTATGTTATGGGACAGTAGAAAATTGAAAAAAATCAGTCGATACTTGCTGAATGTGCACAACAAAAGACACAAATAGAAAAACACATCCAAACAGTGAAATCATTGCAAAATCAAACACTGAAGGCATATAACTATATCTTATAAGATGTTAACTTTATTTGTGAGGTTTATGTTATGGGACAGTAGAAAATTGAAAAAAATCAGAAAACAGCCGTATACTTGCTGAATGTGCACAAAAACAGACACAAATAGAAAAACACATCCAAACAGTGAAATCATTGCAAAATCAAACACTGAAGGCATATAACTATATCTTATAAGATGTTAACTTTATTTGTGAGGTTTATGTTATGGGACAGTAGAAAATTGAAAAAAATCAGAAAACAGCCGTATACTTGCTGAATGCGCACAAAAACAGACACAAATAGAAAAACACATCCAAACAGTGAAATCATTGCAAAATCAAACAGAAGTATATCTTATAAGATGTTAACTTTATTTGTGAGGTTTATGTTATGGGACAGTAGAAAATTGAAAAAAATCAGAAAACAGCCGTATGCTTGCTGAATGTGCACAAAAACAGACACAAATAGAAAAACACATCCAAACAGTGAAATCATTGCAAAATCAAACACTGAGGTTACAGAAGTATATCTTATAAGATGTTAACTTTATTTGTGAGGTTTATGTTATGGGACAGTAGAAAATTGAAAAAAATCAGAAAACAGCCGTATACTTGCTTAATGTGCACAACAAAAGACACAAATAGAAAAACACATCCAAACAGTGAAATCATTGCAAAATCAAACACTGAGGGTACAGAAGTATATCTTATAAGATGTTAACTTTATTTGTGAGGTTTATGTTATGGGACAGTAGAAAATTGAAAAAAATCAGAAAACAGCCGTATACTTGCTGAATGTGCACAACAAAAGACACAAATAGAAAAACACATCCAAACAGTGAAATCATTGCAAAATCAAACACTGACGGCATATAACTATATCTTATAAGATTTTAACTTTATTTGTGAGGTTTATGTTATGGGACAGTAGAAATTGAAAAAAATCAGAAAACAGCCGTATACTTGCTGAATGTGCACAACAAAAGACACAAATAGAAAAACACATCCAAACAGTGAAATCATTGCAAAATCAAACACTGAGGGTACAGAAGTATATCTTATAAGATGTTAACTTTATTTGTGAGGTTTATGTTATGGGACAGTAGAAAATTGAAAAAAATTAGAAAACAGCCGTATACTTGCTGAATGTGCACAACAAAAGACACAAATAGAAAAACACATCCAAACAGTGAAATCATTGCAAAATCAAACACTGACGGCATATAACTATATCTTATAAGATGTTAACTTCATTTGTGAGGTTTATGTTATGGGACAGTAGAAAATTGAAAAAAATCAGTCGATACTTGCTGAATGTGCACAACAAAAGACACAAATAGAAAAACACATCCAAACAGTGAAATCATTGCAAAATCAAACACTGACGGCATATAACTATATCTTATAAGATGTTAACTTTATTTGTGAGGTTTATGTTATGGGACAGTAGAAAATTGAAAAAAATCAGAAAACAGCCGTATACTTGCTGAATGTGCACAAAAACAGACACAAATAGAAAAACACATCCAAACAGTGAAATCATTGCAAAATCAAACACTGAAGGCATATAACTATATCTTATAAGATGTTAACTTTATTTGTGAGGTTTATGTTATGGGACAGTAGAAAATTGAAAAAAATCAGAAAACAGCCGTATACTTGCTTAATGTGCACAACAAAAGACACAAATAGAAAAACACATCCAAACAGTGAAATCATTGCAAAATCAAACACTGAGGGTACAGAAGTATATCTTATAAGATGTTAACTTTATTTGTGAGGTTTATGTTATGGGACAGTAGAAAATTGAAAAAAATCAGAAAACAGCCGTATACTTGCTGAATGTGCACAACAAAAGACACAAATAGAAAAACACATCCAAACAGTGAAATCATTGCAAAATCAAACACTGACGGCATATAACTATATCTTATAAGATTTTAACTTTATTTGTGAGGTTTATGTTATGGGACAGTAGAAATTGAAAAAAATCAGAAAACAGCCGTATACTTGCTGAATGTGCACAAAAACAGACACAAATAAAAAAAGACATCCAAACAGTGAAATCATTGCAAAATCAAACACTGAGGTTACAGAAGTATATCTTATAAGATGTTAACTTTATTTGTGAGGTTTATGTTATGGGACAGTAGAAAATTGAAAAAATCAGAAAACAGCCGTATACTTGCTGAATGTGCACAAAAACAGACACAAATAGAAAAACACATCCAAACAGTGAAATCATTGCAAAATCAAACACTGAGGTTACAGAAGTATATCTTATAAGATGTTAACTTTATTTGTGAGGTTTGTTATGGGACATTAGAAAATTGAAAAAAATCAGAAAACAGCCGTATACTTGCTGAATGTGCACAAAAACAGACACAAATAGAAAAACACATCCAAACAGTGAAATCATTGCAAAATCAAACACTGAGGTTACAGAAGTATATCTTATAAGATGTTAACTTTATTTGTGAGGTTTATGTTATGGGACAGTAGAAAATTGAAAAAAATCAGAAAACAGCCGTATACTTGCTGAATGTGCACAAAACAGACACAAATAGAAAAACACATCCAAACAGTGAAATCATTGCAAAATCAAACACTGACGGCATATAACTATATCTTATAAGATGTTAACTTCATTTGTGAGGTTTATGTTATGGGACAGTAGAAAATTGAAAAAAATCAGTCGATACTTGCTGAATGTGCACAAAAACAGACACAAATAGAAAAACACATCCAAACAGTGAAATCATTGCAAAATCAAACACTGAGGGTACAGAAGTATATCTTATAAGATGTTAACTTTATTTGTGAGGTTTATGTTATGGGACAGTAGAAAATTGAAAAAAATCAGAAAACAGCCGTATACTTGCTGAATGTGCACAACAAAAGACACAAATAGAAAAACACATCCAAACAGTGAAATCATTGCAAAATCAAACACTGACGGCATATAACTATATCTTATAAGATGTTAACTTCATTTGTGAGGTTTATGTTATGGGACAGTAGAAAATTGAAAAAAATCAGTCGATACTTGCTGAATGTGCACAACAAAAGACACAAATAGAAAAACACACCCAAACAGTGAAATCATTGCAAAATCAAACACTGACGGCATATAACTATATCTTATAAGATGTTAACTTTATTTGTGAGGTTTATGTTATGGGACAGTAGAAAAGTAAAAAAAATCAGAAAACAGCCGTATACTTGCTGAATGTGCAAAACAAAAGACACAAATAGAAAAACACATCCAAACAGTGAAATCATTGCAAAATCAAACACTGACGGCATATAACTATATCTTATAAGATGTTAACTTCATTTGTGAGGTTTATGTTATGGGACAGTAGAAAATTGAAAAAAATCAGTCGATACTTGCTGAATGTGCACAACAAAAGACACAAATAGAAAAACACATCCAAACAGTGAAATCATTGCAAAATCAAACACTGACGGCATATAACTATATCTTATAAGATGTTAACTTTATTTGTGAGGTTTATGTTATGGGACAGTAGAAAAGTAAAAAAAATCAGAAAACAGCCGTATACTTGCTGAATGTGCAAAACAAAAGACACAAATAGAAAAACACATCCAAACAGTGAAATCATTGCAAAATCAAACAGAAGTATATCTTATAAGATGTTAACTTTATTTGTGAGGTTTATGTTATGGGACAGTAGAAAATTGAAAAAAATCAGAAAACAGCCGTATACTTGCTGAATGTGCACAACAAAAGACACAAATAGAAAAACACATCCAAACAGTGAAATCATTGCAAAATCAAACACTGACGGCATATAACTATATCTTATAAGATTTTAACTTCATTTGTGAGGTTTATGTTATGGGACAGTAGAAATTTGAAAAAAATCAGAAAACAGTCGTATACTTGCTGAATGTGCACAACAAAAGACACAAATAGAAAAACGCATCCAAACAGTGAAATCATTGCAAAATCAAACACTGAGGGTACAGAAGTATATCTTATAAGATGTTAACTTTATTTGTGAGGTTTATGTTATGGGACAGTAGAAAATTGAAAAAAATCAGAAAACAGCCGTATACTTGCTGAATGTGCACAAAAACAGACACACATAGAAAAACACATCCAAACAGTGAAATCATTGCAAAATCAAAAACTGAGGTTACAGAAGTATGTCTTATAAGATGTTAACTTTATTTGTGAGGTTTATGTTATGGGACAGTAGAAAATTGAAAAAAATCAGAAAACAGCCGTATACTTGCTGAATGTGCACAACAAAAGACACAAATAGAAAAACACATCCAAACAGTGAAATCATTGCAAAATCAAACACTGACGGCATATAACTATATCTTATAAGATGTTAACTTTATTTGTGAGGTTTATGTTATGGGACAGTAGAAAATTGAAAAAAATCAGAAAACAGCCGTATACTTGCTGAATGTGCAAAACAAAAGACACAAATAGAAAAACACATCCAAACAGTGAAATCATTGCAAAATCAAACACTGACGGCATATAACTATATCTTATAAGATTTTAACTTTATTTGTGAGGTTTATGTTATGGGACAGTAGAAAATTGAAAAAAATCAGAAAACAGCCGTATACTTGCTGAATGTGCACAAAAACATACACAAATAGAAAAACACATCCAAACAGTGAAATCATTGCAAAATCAAACACTGAGGTTACAGAAGTATATCTTATAAGATGTTAACTTTATTTGTGAGGTTTATGTTATGGGACAGTAGAAAATTGAAAAAAATCAGAAAACAGCCGTATACTTGCTGAATGTGCACAACAAAAGACACAAATAGAAAAACACATCCAAACAGTGAAATCATTGCAAAATCAAACACTGAGGGTACAGAAGTATATCTTATAAGATTTTAACTTTATTTGTGAGGTTTATGTTATGGGACAGTAGAAATTGAAAAAAATCAGAAAACAGCCGTATACTTGCTGAATGTGCACACCAAAAGACACAAATAGAAAAACACATCCAAACAGTGAAATCATTGCAAAATCAAACACTGAGGGTACAGAAGTATATCTTATAAGATGTTAACTTTATTTGTGAGGTTTATGTTATGGGACAGTAGAAAATTGAAAAAATCAGAAAACAGCCGTATACTTGCTGAATGTGCACAAAAACAGACACAAATAGAAAAACAGTTCCAAACAGTGAAATCATTGCAAAATCAAACACTGAGGTTACAGAAGTATATCTTATAAGATGTTAACTTTATTTGTGAGGTTTGTTATGGGACAGTAGAAAATTGAAAAAAATCAGAAAACAGCCGTATACTTGCTGAATGTGCAAAAAAACAGACACAAATAGAAAAACACATCCAAACAGTGAAATCATTGCAAAATCAAACACTGGCGGCATGTAACTATATCTTATAAGATTTTAACTTTATTTGTGAGGTTTATGTTATGGGACAGTAGAAAATTGAAAAAAATCAGAAAACAGCCGTATACTTGCTGAATGTGCACAAAACAGACACAAATAGAAAAACAAATCCAAACAGTGAAATCATTGCAAAATCAAACACTGACGGCATATAACTATATCTTATAAGATGTTAACTTCATTTGTGAGGTTTATGTTATGGGACAGTAGAAAATTGAAAAAAATCAGTCGATACTTGCTGAATGTGCACAACAAAAGACACAAATAGAAAAACACATCCAAACAGTGAAATCATTGCAAAATCAAACACTGACGGCATATAACTATATCTTATAAGATGTTAACTTTATTTGTGAGGTTTATGTTATGGGACAGTAGAAAATTGAAAAAAATCAGAAAACAGCCGTATACTTGCTGAATGTGCACAAAAACAGACACAAATAGAAAAACACATCCAAACAGTGAAATCATTGCAAAATCAAACACTGAGGGTACAGAAGTATATCTTATAAGATGTTAACTTTATTTGTGAGGTTTATGTTATGGGACAGTAGAAAATTGAAAAAAATCAGAAAACAGCCGTATACTTGCTGAATGCGCACAAAAACAGACACAAATAGAAAAACACATCCAAACAGTGAAATCATTGCAAAATCAAACAGAAGTATATCTTATAAGATGTTAACTTTATTTGTGAGGTTTATGTTATGGGACAGTAGAAAATTGAAAAAAATCAGAAAACAGCCGTATACTTGCTGAATGTGCACAACAAAAGACACAAATAGAAAAACACATCCAAACAGTGAAATCATTGCAAAATCAAACACTGACGGCATATAACTATATCTTATAAGATTTTAACTTTATTTGTGAGGTTTATGTTATGGGACAGTAGAAAATTGAAAAAAATCAGAAAACAGCCGTATACTTGCTGAATGTGCACAAAAACAGACACAAATAGAAAAACACATCCAAACAGTGAAATCATTGCAAAATCAAACACTGAAGGCATATAACTATATCTTATAAGATGTTAACTTTATTTGTGAGGTTTATGTTATGGGACAGTAGAAAATTGAAAAAAATCAGAAAACAGCCGTATACTTGCTGAATGCGCACAAAAACAGACACAAATAGAAAAACACATCCAAACAGTGAAATCATTGCAAAATCAAACAGAAGTATATCTTATAAGATGTTAACTTTATTTGTGAGGTTTATGTTATGGGACAGTAGAAAATTGAAAAAAATCAGAAAACAGCTGTATGCTTGCTGAATGTGCACAAAAACAGACACAAATAGAAAAACACATCCAAACAGTGAAATCATTGCAAAATCAAACACTGAGGTTACAGAAGTATATCTTATAAGATGTTAACTTTATTTGTGAGGTTTATGTTATGGGACAGTAGAAAATTGAAAAAAATCAGAAAACAGCCGTATACTTGCTTAATGTGCACAACAAAAGACACAAATAGAAAAACACATCCAAACAGTGAAATCATTGCAAAATCAAACACTGAGGGTACAGAAGTATATCTTATAAGATGTTAACTTTATTTGTGAGGTTTATGTTATGGGACAGTAGAAAATTGAAAAAAATCAGAAAACAGCCGTATACTTGCTGAATGTGCACAACAAAAGACACAAATAGAAAAACACATCCAAACAGTGAAATCATTGCAAAATCAAACACTGACGGCATATAACTATATCTTATAAGATTTTAACTTTATTTGTGAGGTTTATGTTATGGGACAGTAGAAATTGAAAAAAATCAGAAAACAGCCGTATACTTGCTGAATGTGCACAACAAAAGACACAAATAGAAAAACACATCCAAACAGTGAAATCATTGCAAAATCAAACACTGGCGGCATGTAACTATATCTTATAAGATGTTAACTTTATTTGTGAGGTTTATGTTATGGGACAGTAGAAAAGTAAAAAAAATCAGAAAACAGCCGTATACTTGCTGAATGTGCAAAACAAAAGACACAAATAGAAAAACACATCCAAACAGTGAAATCATTGCAAAATCAAACACTGAGGTTACAGAAGTATATCTTATAAGATGTTAACTTTATTTGTGAGGTTTATTTTATGGGACAGTAGAAAATTGAAAAAAATCAGCCGTATACTTGCTGAATGTGCACAACAAAAGACATAAATAGAAAAACACATCCAAACAGTGAAATCATTGCAAAATCAAACACTGGCGGCATGTAACTATATCTTATAAGATGTTAACTTTATTTGTGAGGTTTATGTTATGGGACAGTAGAAAATTGAAAAAAATCAGAAAACAGCCGTATACTTGCTGAATGTGCACAACAAAAGACACAAATAGAAAAACACATCCAAACAGTGAAATCATTGCAAAATCAAACACTGACGGCATATAACTATATCTTATAAGATGTTAACTTCATTTGTGAGGTTTATGTTATGGGACAGTAGAAAATTGAAAAAAATCAGTCGATACTTGCTGAATGTGCACAACAAAAGACACAAATAGAAAAACACATCCAAACAGTGAAATCATTGCAAAATCAAACACTGACGGCATATAACTATATCTTATAAGATGTTAACTTTATTTGTGAGGTTTATGTTATGGGACAGTAGAAAAGTAAAAAAAATCAGAAAACAGCCGTATACTTGCTGAATGTGCAAAACAAAAGACACAAATAGAAAAACACATCCAAACAGTGAAATCATTGCAAAATCAAACAGAAGTATATCTTATAAGATGTTAACTTTATTTGTGAGGTTTATGTTATGGGACAGTAGAAAATTGAAAAAAATCAGAAAACAGCCGTATACTTGCTGAATGTGCACAAAACAGACACAAATAGAAAAACACATCCAAACAGTGAAATCATTGCAAAATCAAACACTGAGGTTACAGAAGTATATCTTATAAGATGTTAACTTTATTTGTGAGGTTTATGTTATGGGACAGTAGAAAATTTAAAAAAATCAGAAAACAGCCGTATACTTGCTGAATGTGCACAACACAGACACAAATAGAAAAACACATCCAAACAGTGAAATCATTGCAAAATCAAACACTGAGGTTACAGAAGTGTATCTTATAAGATGTTAACTTTATTTGTGAGGTTTATGTTACGGGACAATAGAAAATTGAAAAAAATCAGAAAACAGCCGTATACTTGCTGAATGTGCACAACAAAAGATACAAATATAAAAACACATCCAAACAGTGAAATCATTGCAAAATCAAACACTGACGGCATATAACTATATCTTATAAGATGTTAACTTCATTTGTGAGGTTTATGTTATGGGACAGTAGAAAATTGAAAAAAATCAGAAAACAGCCGTATACTTGCTGAATGTGCACAAAACAGACACAAATAGAAAAACACATCCAAACAGTGAAATCATTGCAAAATCAAACACTGAAGGCATATAACTATATATTATAAGATTTTAACTTTATTTGTGAGGTTTATGTTATGGGACAGTAGAAAATTGAAAAAAAATCAGAAAACAGTCGATACTTGCTGAATGTGCACAACAAAAGACACAAATAGAAAAACACATCCAAACAGTGAAATCATTGCAAAATCAAACACTGAGGGTACAGAAGTATATCTTATAAGATGTTAACTTTATTTGTGAGGTTTATGTTATGGGACAGTAGAAAATTGAAAAAAATCAGAAAACAGCCGTATACTTGCTGAATGCGCACAAAAACAGACACAAATAGAAAAACACATCCAAACAGTGAAATCATTGCAAAATCAAACACTGACAGCATATAACTATATCTTATAAGATTTTAACTTTATTTGTGAGGTTTATGTTATGGGACAGTAGAAAATTGAAAAAAATCAGAAAACAGCCGTATACTTGCTGAATGCGCACAAAAAAAGACACAAATAGAAAAACACATCCAAACAGTGAAATCATTGCAAAATCAAACACTGAAGGCATATAACTATATCTTATAAGATGTTAACTTTATTTGTGAGGTTTATGTTATGGGACAGTAGAAAATTGAAAAAAAATCAGAAAATAGCCGTATACTTGCTGAATGTGCACAAAACAGACACAAATAGAAAAACACATCCAAACAGTGAAATCATTGCAAAATCAAACACTGACGGCATATAACTATATCTTATAAGATGTTAACTTTATTTGTGAGGTTTATGTTTTGCGACAGTAGAAAATTGAAAAAAATCAGAAAACAGCCGTATACTTGCTGAATGTGCACAAAACAGACACAAATAGAAAAACACATCCAAACAGTGAAATCATTGCAAAATCAAACACTGAGGGTACAGAAGTATATCTTGTAAGATGTTAACTTTATTTGTGAGGTTTATGTTATGCGACAGTAGAAAATTGAAAAAAATCAGAAAACAGCCGTATACTTGCTGAATGCGCACAAAAACAGACACAAATAGAAAAACACATCCAAACAGTGAAATCATTGCAAAATCAAACACTGACGGCATATAACTACATCTTATAAGATGTGAACTTTATTTGTGAGGTTTATGTTATGGGACAGTAGAAATTTGAAAAAAATCAGAAAACAGCCGTATACTTGCTGAATTAGCACAACAAAAGACACAAATAGAAAAACACATCCAAACAGTGAAATCATTGCAAAATCAAACACTGACGGCATATAACTATATCTTATAAGATTTAACTTTATTTGTGAGGTTTATGTTATGGGACTGTAGAAAATTGAAAAAAATCAGAAAACAGCCGTATACTTGCTGAATGCGCACAAAAACAGACACAAATAGAAAAACACATCCAAACAGTGAAATCATTGCAAAATCAAACACTGAGGGTACAGAAGTATATCTTATAAGATGTTAACTTTTTTCGTGAGGTTTATGTTATGCGACAGTAGAAAATTGAAAAAAATCAGAAAACAGCCGTATACTTGCTGAATGTGCACAAAAACAGACACAAATAGAAAAACACATCCAAACAGTGAAATCATTGCAAAATCAAACACTGAGGTTACAGAAGTGTATCTTATAAGATGTTAACTTTATTTGTGAGGTTTATGTTACGGGACAATAGAAAATTGAAAAAAATCAGAAAACAGCCGTATACTTGCTGAATGTGCACAACAAAAGATACAAATAGAAAAACACATCCAAACAGTGAAATCATTGCAAAATCAAACACTGACGGCATATAACTATATCTTATAAGATGTTAACTTCATTTGTGAGGTTTATGTTATGGGACAGTAGAAAATTGAAAAAAATCTGAAAACAGCCGTATACTTGCTGAATGTGCACAAAAATAGACACAAATAGAAAAACACATCCAAACAGTGAAATCATTGCAAAATCAAACACTGAGGGTACAGAAGTATATCTTATAAGATGTTAACTTTATTTGTGAGGTTTATGTTATGGGACGGTAGAAAATTGAAAAAAATCTGAAAACAGCCGTATACTTGCTGAATGTGCACAAAACAGACACAAATAGAAAAACACATCCAAACAGTGAAATCATTGCAAAATCAAACACTGAAGGCATATAACTATATATTATAAGATTTTAACTTTATTTGTGAGGTTTATGTTATGGGACAGTAGAAAATTGAAAAAAAATCAGAAAACAGTCGATACTTGCTGAATGTGCACAACAAAAGACACAAATAGAAAAACACATCCAAACAGTGAAATCATTGCAAAATCAAACACTGAGGGTACAGAAGTATATCTTATAAGATGTTAACTTTATTTGTGAGGTTTATGTTATGGGACAGTAGAAAATTGAAAAAAATCAGAAAACAGCCGTATACTTGCTGAATGCGCACAAAAAAAGACACAAATAGAAAAACACATCCAAACAGTGAAATCATTGCAAAATCAAACACTGAAGGCATATAACTATATCTTATAAGATTTTAACTTCATTTGTGAGGTTTATGTTATGGGACAGTAGAAAATTGAAAAAAATCAGTCGATACTTGCTGAATGTGCACAACAAAAGACACAAATAGAAAAACACATCCAAACAGTGAAATCATTGCAAAATCAAACACTGAAGGCATATAACTATATCTTATAAGATGTTAACTTTATTTGTGAGGTTTATGTTATGCGACAGTAGAAAATTGAAAAAAATCATAAAACAGCCGTATACTTGCTGAATGTGCACAACAAAAGACACAAATAGAAAAACACATCCAAACAGTGAAATCATTGCAAAATCAAACACTGAAGGCATATAACTATATCTTATAAGATGTTAACTTTATTTGTGAGGTTTATGTTATGCGACAGTAGAAAATTGAAAAAAATCAGAAAACAGCCGTATACTTGCTGAATGTGCACAAAACAGACACAAATAGAAAAACACATCCAAACAGTGAAATCATTGCAAAATCAAACACTGACGGCATATAACTATATCTTATAAGATGTTAACTTTATTTATCAGGTTTATGTTACGGGACAATAGAAAATTGAAAAAAATCAGAAAACAGCCGTATACTTGCTGAATGCGCACAAAAACAGACACAAATAGAAAAACACATCCAAACAGTGAAATCATTGCAAAATCAAACACTGAGGGTACAGAAGTATATCTTATAAGATGTTAACTTTATTTGTGAGGTTTATGTTATGGGACGGTAGAAAATTGAAAAAAGTCTGAAAACAGCCGTATACTTGCTGAATGTGCACTAAAACAGACACAAATAGAAAAACACATCCAAACAGTGAAATCATTGCAAAATCAAACACTGAGGGTACAGAAGTATATCTTATAAGATGTTAACTTTATTCGTGAGGTTTATGTTATGGGACAGTAGAAAATTGAAAAAAATCAGAAAACAGCCGTATACTTGCTGAATGTGCACAAAAACAGACACAAATAGAAAAACACATCCAAACAGTGAAATCATTGCAAAATCAAACACTGAAGGCATATAACTATATCTTATAAGATTTTAACTTTATTTGTGAGGTTTATGTTATGGGACAGTAGAAAATTGAAAAAAAATCAGAAAACAGTCGATACTTGCTGAATGTGCACAACAGAAGACACAAATAGAAAAACACATCCAAACAGTGAAATCATTGCAAAATCAAACACTGAGGGTACAGAAGTATATCTTATAAGATGTTAACTTTATTTGTGAGGTTTATGTTATGGGACAGTAGAAAATTGAAAAAAATCAGAAAACAGCCGTATACTTGCTGAATGTGCACAAAAACAGACACAAATAGAAAAACACATCCAAACAGTGAAATCATTGCAAAATCAAACACTGAGGTTACAGAAGTATAACTTATAAGATGTTAACTTTATTTGTGAGGTTTATGTTATGGGCGAGGAGAAAATTGAAAAAAATCAGAAAACAGCCGTATACTTGCTGAATGTGCACAAAACAGACATAAATAGAAAAACACATCCAAACAGTGAAATCATTGCAAAATCAAACACTGAAGGCATATAACTATATCTTATAAGATGTTAACTTTATTTGTGAGGTTTATGTTATGCGACAGTCGAAAATTGAAAAAAATCAGAAAACAGCCGTATACTTGCTGAATGCGCACAAAAACAGACACAAATAGAAAAACACATCCAAACAGTGAAATCATTGCAAAATCAAACACTGAGGTTACAGAAGTATATCTTATAAGATGTTAACTTTATTTGTGAGGTTTATGTTATGGGCGAGGAGAAAATTGAAAAAAATCAGAAAACAGCCGTATACTTGCTGAATGTGCACAAAACAGACACAAATAGAAAAACACATCCAAACAGTGAAATCATTGCAAAATCAAACACTGAGGGTACAGAAGTATATCTTATAAGATTTTAACTTTATTTGTGAGGTTTATGTAATGGACAGTAGAAAATTGAAAAAAATCAGAAAACAGCCGTATACTTGCTGAATGTGCACAAAAACAGACACAAATAGAAAAACACATCCAAACAGTGAAATCATTGCAAAATCAAACACTGAGGTTACAGAAGTATATCTTATAAGATGTTAACTTTATTTGTGAGGTTTATGTTATGGGACAGTAGAAAATTGAAAAAAATCAGAAAACAGCCGTATACTTGCTGAATGTGCACAAAAACAGACACATATAGAAAAACACATCCAAACAGTGAAATCATTGCAAAATCAAACACTGAGGTTACAGAAGTATAACTTATAAGATGTTAACTTTATTTGTGAGGTTTATGTTATGGGCGAGGAGAAAATTGAAAAAAATCAGAAAACAGCCGTATACTTGCTGAATGTGCACAAAACAGACATAAATAGAAAAACACATCCAAACAGTGAAATCATTGCAAAATCAAACACTGAAGGCATATAACTATATCTTATAAGATTTTAACTTTATTTGTGAGGTTTATGTTATGGGACAGTAGAAAATTGAAAAAAATCAGAAAACAGCCGTATACTTGCTGAATGTGCACAAAACAGACACAAATAGAAAAACACATCCAAACAGTGAAATCATTGCAAAATCAAACACTGAGGTTACAGAAGTATATCTTATAAGATGTTAACTTTATTTGTGAGGTTTATGTTATGCGACAGTAGAAAATTGAAAAAAATCAGAAAACAGCCGTATACTTGCTGAATGTGCACAAAAACAGACACAAATAGAAAAACACATCCAAACAGTGAAATCATTGCAAAATCAAACACTGAGGGTACAGAAGTATATCTTATAAGATGTTAACTTTATTTGTGAGGTTTATGTTATGCGACAGTAGAAAATTGAAAAAAATCAGAAAACAGCCGTATACTTGCTGAATGTGCACAAAACAGACACAAATAGAAAAACACATCCAAACAGTGAAATCATTGCAAAATCAAACACTGAGGGTACAGAAGTATATCTTATAAGATGTTAACTTTATTTGTGAGGTTTATGTTATGGGACAGTAGAAAATTGAAAAAAATCAGAAAACAGCCGTATACTTGCTGAATGTGCACAAAAACAGACACATATAGAAAAACACATCCAAACAGTGAAATCATTGCAAAATCAAACACTGAGGTTACAGAAGTATAACTTATAAGATGTTAACTTTATTTGTGAGGTTTATGTTATGGGCGAGGAGAAAATTGAAAAAAATCAGAAAACAGCCGTATACTTGCTGAATGTGCACAAAACAGACACAAATAGAAAAACACATCCAAACAGTGAAATCATTGCAAAATCAAACACTGAAGGCATATAACTATATCTTATAAGATTTTAACTTTATTTGTGAGGTTTATGTTATGGGACAGTAGAAAATTGAAAAAAATCAGAAAACAGCCGTATACTTGCTGAATGTGCACAAAACAGACACAAATAGAAAAACACATCCAAACAGTGAAATCATTGCAAAATCAAACACTGAGGTTAAAGAAGTATATCTTATAAGATGTTAACTTTATTTGTGAGGTTTATGTTATGGGCGAGGAGAAAATTGAAAAAAATCAGAAAACAGCCGTATACTTGCTGAATGTGCACAAAACAGACACAAATAGAAAAACACATCCAAACAGTGAAATCATTGCAAAATCAAACACTGAGGGTACAGAAGTATATCTTATAAGAGGTTAACTTTATTTGTGAGGTTTATGTTATGCGACAGTAGAAAATTGAAAAAAATCAGAAAACAGCCGTATACTTGCTGAATGCGCACAAAAACAGACACAAATAGAAAAACACATCCAAACAGTGAAATCATTGCAAAATCAAACACTGAGGGTACAGAAGTATATCGTATAAGATGTTAACTTTATTTGTGGGATTCATGTTATGCGACAGTAGAAAATTGAAAAAAATCTGAAAACAGCCGTATACTTGCTGAATGTGCACAAAAACAGACACAAATAGAAAAACACATCCAAACAGTGAAATCATTGCAAAATCAAACACTGAAGGCATATAACTATATCTTATAAGATTTTAACTTTATTTGTGAGGTTTATGTTATGGGACAGTAGAAAATTGAAAAAAAATCAGAAAACAGTCGATACTTGCTGAATGTGCACAACAGAAGACACAAATAGAAAAACACATCCAAACAGTGAAATCATTGCAAAATCAAACACTGAGGGTACAGAAGTATATCTTATAAGATGTTAACTTTATTTGTGAGGTTTATGTTATGGGACAGTAGAAAATTGAAAAAAATCAGAAAACAGCCGTATACTTGCTGAATGTGCACAAAAACAGACACATATAGAAAAACACATCCAAACAGTGAAATCATTGCAAAATCAAACACTGAGGTTACAGAAGTATAACTTATAAGATGTTAACTTTATTTGTGAGGTTTATGTTATGGGCGAGGAGAAAATTGAAAAAAATCAGAAAACAGCCGTATACTTGCTGAATGTGCACAAAACAGACACAAATAGAAAAACACATCCAAACAGTGAAATCATTGCAAAATCAAACACTGAAGGCATATAACTATATCTTATAAGATTTTAACTTTATTTGTGAGGTTTATGTTATGGGACAGTAGAAAATTGAAAAAAATCAGAAAACAGCCGTATACTTGCTGAATGTGCACAAAACAGACACAAATAGAAAAACACATCCAAACAGTGAAATCATTGCAAAATCAAACACTGAGGGTACAGAAGTATATCTTATAAGAGGTTAACTTTATTTGTGAGGTTTATGTTATGCGACAGTAGAAAATTGAAAAAAATCAGAAAACAGCCGTATACTTGCTGAATGCGCACAAAAACAGACACAAATAGAAAAACACATCCAAACAGTGAAATCATTGCAAAATCAAACACTGAGGGTACAGAAGTATATCGTATAAGATGTTAACTTTATTTGTGAGGTTCATGTTATGCGACAGTAGAAAATTGAAAAAAATCTGAAAACAGCCGTATACTTGCTGAATGTGCACAAAAACAGACACAAATAGAAAAACACATCCAAACAGTGAAATCATTGCAAAATCAAACACTGAAGGCATATAACTATATCTTATAAGATTTTAACTTTATTTGTGAGGTTTATGTTATGGGACAGTAGAAAATTGAAAAAAAATCAGAAAACAGTCGATACTTGCTGAATGTGCACAACAGAAGACACAAATAGAAAAACACATCCAAACAGTGAAATCATTGCAAAATCAAACACTGAGGGTACAGAAGTATATCTTATAAGATGTTAACTTTATTTGTGAGGTTTATGTTATGGGACAGTAGAAAATTGAAAAAAATCAGAAAACAGCCGTATACTTGCTGAATGTGCACAAAAACAGACACAAATAGAAAAACACATCCAAACAGTGAAATCATTGCAAAATCAAACACTGAGGTTACAGAAGTATAACTTATAAGATGTTAACTTTATTTGTGAGGTTTATGTTATGGGCGAGGAGAAAATTGAAAAAAATCAGAAAACAGCCGTATACTTGCTGAATGTGCACAAAACAGACATAAATAGAAAAACACATCCAAACAGTGAAATCATTGCAAAATCAAACACTGAAGGCATATAACTATATCTTATAAGATTTTAACTTTATTTGTGAGGTTTATGTTATGGGACAGTAGAAAATTGAAAAAAATCAGAAAACAGCCGTATACTTGCTGAATGTGCACAAAACAGACACAAATAGAAAAACACATCCAAACAGTGAAATCATTGCAAAATCAAACACTGAGGTTACAGAAGTATATCTTATAAGATGTTAACTTTATTTGTGAGGTTTATGTTATGCGACAGTAGAAAATTGAAAAAAATCAGAAAACAGCCGTATACTTGCTGAATGTGCACAAAACAGACACAAATAGAAAAACACATCCAAACAGTGAAATCATTGCAAAATCAAACACTGAGGTTACAGAAGTATAACTTATAAGATGTTAACTTTATTTGTGAGGTTTATGTTATGGGCGAGGAGAAAATTGAAAAAAATCAGAAAACAGCCGTATACTTGCTGAATGTGCACAAAACAGACACAAATAGAAAAACACATCCAAACAGTGAAATCATTGCAAAATCAAACACTGAAGGCATATAACTATATCTTATAAGATTTTAACTTTATTTGTGAGGTTTATGTTATGGGACAGTAGAAAATTGAAAAAAATCAGAAAACAGCCGTATACTTGCTGAATGTGCACAAAACAGACACAAATAGAAAAACACATCCAAACAGTGAAATCATTGCAAAATCAAACACTGAGGTTAAAGAAGTATATCTTATAAGATGTTAACTTTATTTGTGAGGTTTATGTTATGGGCGAGGAGAAAATTGAAAAAAATCAGAAAACAGCCGTATACTTGCTGAATGTGCACAAAACAGACACAAATAGAAAAACACATCCAAACAGTGAAATCATTGCGAAATCAAACACTGAGGGTACAGAAGTATATCTTATAAGAGGTTAACTTTATTTGTGAGGTTTATGTTATGCGACAGTAGAAAATTGAAAAAAATCAGAAAACAGCCGTATACTTGCTGAATGCGCACAAAAAACAGACACAAATAGAAAAACACATCCAAACAGTGAAATCATTGCAAAATCAAACACTGAGGGTACAGAAGTATATCGTATAAGATGTTAACTTTATTTGTGAGGTTCATGTTATGCGACAGTAGAAAATTGAAAAAAATCTGAAAACAGCCGTATACTTGCTGAATGTGCACAAAAACAGACACAAATAGAAAAACACATCCAAACAGTGAAATCATTGCAAAATCAAACACTGAGGTTACAGAAGTATATCTTATAAGATGTTAAATTTATTTATGAGGTTTATGCTATGGGACAATAGAAAATTGAAAAAAATCAGAAAACAGCCGTATACTTGCTGAATGTGCACAAAAACAGACACAAATAGAAAAACACATCCAAACAGTGAAATCATTGCAAAATCAAACACTGAGGTTACAGAAGTATATCTTATAAGATGTTAAATTTATTTATGAGGTTTATGCTATGGGACAATAGAAAATTGAAAAAAATCAGAAAACAGCCGTATACTTGCTGAATGTGCACAAAAACAGACACAAATAGAAAAACACATCCAAACAGTGAAATCATTGCAAAATCAAACACTGAGGTTACAGAAGTATATCTTATAAGAGGTTAACTTTATTTGTGAGGTTTATGTTATGCGACAGTAGAAAATTGAAAAAAATCAGAAAACAGCCGTATACTTGCTGAATGCGCACAAAAAACAGACACAAATAGAAAAACACATCCAAACAGTGAAATCATTGCAAAATCAAACACTGAGGGTACAGAAGTATATCGTATAAGATGTTAACTTTATTTGTGAGGTTCATGTTATGCGACAGTAGAAAATTGAAAAAAATCTGAAAACAGCCGTATACTTGCTGAATGTGCACAAAAACAGACACAAATAGAAAAACACATCCAAACAGTGAAATCATTGCAAAATCAAACACTGAGGTTACAGAAGTATATCTTATAAGATGTTAAATTTATTTATGAGGTTTATGCTATGGGACAATAGAAAATTGAAAAAAATCAGAAAACAGCCGTATACTTGCTGAATGTGCACAAAAACAGACACAAATAGAAAAACACATCCAAACAGTGAAATCATTGCAAAATCAAACACTGAGGTTACAGAAGTATATCTTATAAGATGTTAAATTTATTTATGAGGTTTATGCTATGGGACAATAGAAAATTGAAAAAAATCAGAAAACAGCCGTATACTTGCTGAATGTGCACAAAAACAGACACAAATAGAAAAACACATCCAAACAGTGAAATCATTGCAAAATCAAACACTGAGGTTACAGAAGTATATCTTATAAGATGTTAAATTTATTTATGAGGTTTATGCTATGGGACAATAGAAAATTGAAAAAAATCAGAAAACAGCCGTATACTTGCTGAATGTGCACAAAAACAGACACAAATAGAAAAACACATCCAAACAGTGAAATCATTGCAAAATCAAACACTGAGGTTACAGAAGTATATCTTATAAGATGTTAAATTTATTTATGAGGTTTATGCTATGGGACAATAGAAAATTGAAAAAAATCAGAAAACAGCCGTATACTTGCTGAATGTGCACAAAAACAGACACAAATAGAAAAACACATCCAAACAGTGAAATCATTGCAAAATCAAACACTGAAGGCATATAACTATATCTTATAAGATTTTAACTTTATTTGTGAGGTTTATGTTATGGGACAGTAGAAAATTGAAAAAAATCAGAAAACAGCCGTATACTTGCTGAATGTGCACAAAAACAGACACAAATAGAAAAACACATCCAAACAGTGAAATCATTGCAAAATCAAACACTGAGGTTACAGAAGTATATCTTATAAGATGTTAACTTTATTTGTGAGGTTTATGTTATGGGCGAGGAGAAAATTGAAAAAAATCAGAAAACAGCCGTATACTTGCTGAATGTGCACAAAACAGACACAAATAGAAAAACACATCCAAACAGTGAAATCATTGCAAAATCAAACACTGAGGGTACAGAAGTATATCTTATAAGATGTTAACTTTATTTGTGAGGTTTATGTTATGGGACAGTAGAAAATTGAAAAAAATCAGAAAACAGCCGTATACTTGCTGAATGTGCACAAAACAGACACAAATAGAAAAACACATCCAAACAGTGAAATCATTGCAAAATCAAACACTGAGGTTACAGAAGTATATCTTATAAGATGTTAACTTTATTTGTGAGGTTTATGTTATGGGACAGTAGAAAATTGAAAAAAATCAGAAAACAGCCGTATACTTGCTGAATGTGCACAAAAACAGACACATATAGAAAAACACATCCAAACAGTGAAATCATTGCAAAATCAAACACTGAGGTTACAGAAGTATAACTTATAAGATGTTAACTTTATTTGTGAGGTTTATGTTATGGGCGAGGAGAAAATTGAAAAAAATCAGAAAACAGCCGTATACTTGCTGAATGTGCACAAAACAGACACAAATAGAAAAACACATCCAAACAGTGAAATCATTGCAAAATCAAACACTGAGGTTACAGAAGTATATCTTATAAGATGTTAAATTTATTTATGAGGTTTATGCTACGGGACAATAGAAAATTGAAAAAAATCAGAAAACAGCCGTATACTTGCTGAATGTGCACAACAAAAGACACAAATAGAAAAACACTTCCAAACAGTGAAATCCTTGTAAAATCAAACACTGAGGGTACAGAAGTATATCTTATAAGATGTTAACTTTATTTGTGAGGTTTATGTTATGGGACAGTAGAAAATTGAAAAAAATCAGAAAACAGCCGTATACTTGCTGAATGTGCACAAAAACAGACACAAATAGAAAATCACATCCAAACATTGAAATCATTGCAAAATCAAACACTGAGGGTACAGAAGTATATCTTATAAGATGTTAACTTTATTTGTGAGGTTTATGTTATGCGACAGTAGAAAATTGAAAAAAATCAGAAAACAGCCGTATACTTGCTGAATGTGCACAAAAACAGACACATATAGAAAAACACATCCAAACAGTGAAATCATTGCAAAATCAAACACTGAGGTTACAGAAGTATAACTTATAAGATGTTAACTTTATTTGTGAGGTTTATGTTATGGGCGAGGAGAAAATTGAAAAAAATCAGAAAACAGCCGTATACTTGCTGAATGTGCACAAAACAGACACAAATAGAAAAACACATCCAAACAGTGAAATCATTGCAAAATCAAACACTGAAGGCATATAACTATATCTTATAAGATTTTAACTTTATTTGTGAGGTTTATGTTATGGGACAGTAGAAAATTGAAAAAAATCAGAAAACAGCCGTATACTTGCTGAATGTGCACAAAAACAGACACAAATAGAAAAACACATCCAAACAGTGAAATCATTGCAAAATCAAACACTGAGGTTAAAGAAGTATATCTTATAAGATGTTAACTTTATTTGTGAGGTTTATGTTATGGGCGAGGAGAAAATTGAAAAAAATCAGAAAACAGCCGTATACTTGCTGAATGTGCACAAAACAGACACAAATAGAAAAACACATCCAAACAGTGAAATCATTGCAAAATCAAACACTGAGGGTACAGAAGTATATCTTATAAGAGGTTAACTTTATTTGTGAGGTTTATGTTATGCGACAGTAGAAAATTGAATAAAATCAGAAAACAGCTGTATACTTGCTGAATGCGCACAAAAACAGACACAAATAGAAAAACACATCCAAACAGTGAAATCATTGCAAAATCAAACACTGAGGGTACAGAAGTATATCGTATAAGATGTTAACTTTATTTGTGAGGTTTATGTTATGCGACAGTAGAAAATTGAAAAAAATCTGAAAACAGCCGTATACTTGCTGAATGTGCACAAAAACAGACACAAATAGAAAAACACATCCAAACAGTGAAATCATTGCAAAATCAAACACTGAGGTTACAGAAGTATATCTTATAAGATGTTAAATTTATTTATGAGGTTTATGCTATGGGACAATAGAAAATTGAAAAAAATCAGAAAACAGCCGTATACTTGCTGAATGTGCAAAAAAACAGACACAAATAGAAAAACACATCCAAACAGTGAAATCATTGCAAAATCAAACACTGAAGGCATATAACTATATCTTATAAGATTTTAACTTTATTTGTGAGGTTTATGTTATGGGACAGTAGAAAATTGAAAAAAATCAGAAAACAGCCGTATACTTGCTGAATGTGCACAAAAACAGACACAAATAGAAAAACACATCCAAACAGTGAAATCATTGCAAAATCAAACACTGAGGTTACAGAAGTATATCTTATAAGATGTTAACTTTATTTGTGAGGTTTATGTTATGGGCGAGGAGAAAATTGAAAAAAATCAGAAAACAGCCGTATACTTGCTGAATGTGCACAAAACAGACACAAATAGAAAAACACATCCAAACAGTGAAATCATTGCAAAATCAAACACTGAGGGTACAGAAGTATATCTTATAAGATGTTAACTTTATTTGTGAGGTTTATGTTATGGGACAGTAGAAAATTGAAAAAAATCAGAAAACAGCCGTATACTTGCTGAATGTGCACAAAACAGACACAAATAGAAAAACACATCCAAACAGTGAAATCATTGCAAAATCAAACACTGAGGTTACAGAAGTATATCTTATAAGATGTTAACTTTATTTGTGAGGTTTATGTTATGGGACAGTAGAAAATTGAAAAAAATCAGAAAACAGCCGTATACTTGCTGAATGTGCACAAAAACAGACACATATAGAAAAACACATCCAAACAGTGAAATCATTGCAAAATCAAACACTGAGGTTACAGAAGTATAACTTATAAGATGTTAACTTTATTTGTGAGGTTTATGTTATGGGCGAGGAGAAAATTGAAAAAAATCAGAAAACAGCCGTATACTTGCTGAATGTGCACAAAACAGACACAAATAGAAAAACACATCCAAACAGTGAAATCATTGCAAAATCAAACACTGAGGTTACAGAAGTATATCTTATAAGATGTTAAATTTATTTATGAGGTTTATGCTACGGGACAATAGAAAATTGAAAAAAATCAGAAAACAGCCGTATACTTGCTGAATGTGCACAACAAAAGACACAAATAGAAAAACACTTCCAAACAGTGAAATCCTTGTAAAATCAAACACTGAGGGTACAGAAGTATATCTTATAAGATGTTAACTTTATTTGTGAGGTTTATGTTATGGGACAGTAGAAAATTGAAAAAAATCAGAAAACAGCCGTATACTTGCTGAATGTGCACAAAAACAGACACAAATAGAAAATCACATCCAAACATTGAAATCATTGCAAAATCAAACACTGAGGGTACAGAAGTATATCTTATAAGATGTTAACTTTATTTGTGAGGTTTATGTTATGCGACAGTAGAAAATTGAAAAAAATCAGAAAACAGCCGTATACTTGCTGAATGTGCACAAAAACAGACACATATAGAAAAACACATCCAAACAGTGAAATCATTGCAAAATCAAACACTGAGGTTACAGAAGTATAACTTATAAGATGTTAACTTTATTTGTGAGGTTTATGTTATGGGCGAGGAGAAAATTGAAAAAAATCAGAAAACAGCCGTATACTTGCTGAATGTGCACAAAACAGACACAAATAGAAAAACACATCCAAACAGTGAAATCATTGCAAAATCAAACACTGAAGGCATATAACTATATCTTATAAGATTTTAACTTTATTTGTGAGGTTTATGTTATGGGACAGTAGAAAATTGAAAAAAATCAGAAAACAGCCGTATACTTGCTGAATGTGCACAAAAACAGACACAAATAGAAAAACACATCCAAACAGTGAAATCATTGCAAAATCAAACACTGAGGTTACAGAAGTATATCTTATAAGATGTTAACTTTATTTGTGAGGTTTATGTTATGGGACAGTAGAAAATTGAAAAAAATCAGAAAACAGCCGTATACTTGCTGAATGTGCACAAAAACAGACACAAATAGAAAAACACATCCAAACAGTGAAATCATTGCAAAATCAAACACTGAGGTTAAAGAAGTATATCTTATAAGATGTTAACTTTATTTGTGAGGTTTATGTTATGGGCGAGGAGAAAATTGAAAAAAATCAGAAAACAGCCGTATACTTGCTGAATGTGCACAAAACAGACACAAATAGAAAAACACATCCAAACAGTGAAATCATTGCAAAATCAAACACTGAGGGTACAGAAGTATATCTTATAAGAGGTTAACTTTATTTGTGAGGTTTATGTTATGCGACAGTAGAAAATTGAAAAAAATCAGAAAACAGCTGTATACTTGCTGAATGCGCACAAAAACAGACACAAATAGAAAAACACATCCAAACAGTGAAATCATTGCAAAATCAAACACTGAGGGTACAGAAGTATATCGTATAAGATGTTAACTTTATTTGTGAGGTTTATGTTATGCGACAGTAGAAAATTGAAAAAAATCTGAAAACAGCCGTATACTTGCTGAATGTGCACAAAAACAGACACAAATAGAAAAACACATCCAAACAGTGAAATCATTGCAAAATCAAACACTGAGGTTACAGAAGTATATCTTATAAGATGTTAAATTTATTTATGAGGTTTATGCTATGGGACAATAGAAAATTGAAAAAAATCAGAAAACAGCCGTATACTTGCTGAATGTGCAAAAAAACAGACACAAATAGAAAAACACATCCAAACAGTGAAATCATTGCAAAATCAAACACTGAAGGCATATAACTATATCTTATAAGATTTTAACTTTATTTGTGAGGTTTATGTTATGGGACAGTAGAAAATTGAAAAAAATCAGAAAACAGCCGTATACTTGCTGAATGTGCACAAAAACAGACACAAATAGAAAAACACATCCAAACAGTGAAATCATTGCAAAATCAAACACTGAGGTTACAGAAGTATATCTTATAAGATGTTAACTTTATTTGTGAGGTTTATGTTATGGGCGAGGAGAAAATTGAAAAAAATCAGAAAACAGCCGTATACTTGCTGAATGTGCACAAAACAGACACAAATAGAAAAACACATCCAAACAGTGAAATCATTGCAAAATCAAACACTGAGGGTACAGAAGTATATCTTATAAGATGTTAACTTTATTTGTGAGGTTTATGTTATGGGACAGTAGAAAATTGAAAAAAATCAGAAAACAGCCGTATACTTGCTGAATGTGCACAAAACAGACACAAATAGAAAAACACATCCAAACAGTGAAATCATTGCAAAATCAAACACTGAGGTTACAGAAGTATATCTTATAAGATGTTAACTTTATTTGTGAGGTTTATGTTATGGGACAGTAGAAAATTGAAAAAAATCAGAAAACAGCCGTATACTTGCTGAATGTGCACAAAAACAGACACATATAGAAAAACACATCCAAACAGTGAAATCATTGCAAAATCAAACACTGAGGTTACAGAAGTATAACTTATAAGATGTTAACTTTATTTGTGAGGTTTATGTTATGGGCGAGGAGAAAATTGAAAAAAATCAGAAAACAGCCGTATACTTGCTGAATGTGCACAAAACAGACACAAATAGAAAAACACATCCAAACAGTGAAATCATTGCAAAATCAAACACTGAGGTTACAGAAGTATATCTTATAAGATGTTAAATTTATTTATGAGGTTTATGCTACGGGACAATAGAAAATTGAAAAAAATCAGAAAACAGCCGTATACTTGCTGAATGTGCACAACAAAAGACACAAATAGAAAAACACTTCCAAACAGTGAAATCCTTGTAAAATCAAACACTGAGGGTACAGAAGTATATCTTATAAGATGTTAACTTTATTTGTGAGGTTTATGTTATGGGACAGTAGAAAATTGAAAAAAATCAGAAAACAGCCGTATACTTGCTGAATGTGCACAAAAACAGACACAAATAGAAAATCACATCCAAACATTGAAATCATTGCAAAATCAAACACTGAGGGTACAGAAGTATATCTTATAAGATGTTAACTTTATTTGTGAGGTTTATGTTATGCGACAGTAGAAAATTGAAAAAAATCAGAAAACAGCCGTATACTTGCTGAATGTGCACAAAAACAGACACATATAGAAAAACACATCCAAACAGTGAAATCATTGCAAAATCAAACACTGAGGTTACAGAAGTATAACTTATAAGATGTTAACTTTATTTGTGAGGTTTATGTTATGGGCGAGGAGAAAATTGAAAAAAATCAGAAAACAGCCGTATACTTGCTGAATGTGCACAAAACAGACACAAATAGAAAAACACATCCAAACAGTGAAATCATTGCAAAATCAAACACTGAAGGCATATAACTATATCTTATAAGATTTTAACTTTATTTGTGAGGTTTATGTTATGGGACAGTAGAAAATTGAAAAAAATCAGAAAACAGCCGTATACTTGCTGAATGTGCACAAAAACAGACACAAATAGAAAAACACATCCAAACAGTGAAATCATTGCAAAATCAAACACTGAGGTTACAGAAGTATATCTTATAAGATGTTAACTTTATTTGTGAGGTTTATGTTATGGGACAGTAGAAAATTGAAAAAAATCAGAAAACAGCCGTATACTTGCTGAATGTGCACAAAAACAGACACAAATAGAAAAACACATCCAAACAGTGAAATCATTGCAAAATCAAACACTGAGGTTAAAGAAGTATATCTTATAAGATGTTAACTTTATTTGTGAGGTTTATGTTATGGGCGAGGAGAAAATTGAAAAAAATCAGAAAACAGCCGTATACTTGCTGAATGTGCACAAAACAGACACAAATAGAAAAACACATCCAAACAGTGAAATCATTGCAAAATCAAACACTGAGGGTACAGAAGTATATCTTATAAGAGGTTAACTTTATTTGTGAGGTTTATGTTATGCGACAGTAGAAAATTGAAAAAAATCAGAAAACAGCTGTATACTTGCTGAATGCGCACAAAAACAGACACAAATAGAAAAACACATCCAAACAGTGAAATCATTGCAAAATCAAACACTGAGGGTACAGAAGTATATCGTATAAGATGTTAACTTTATTTGTGAGGTTTATGTTATGCGACAGTAGAAAATTGAAAAAAATCTGAAAACAGCCGTATACTTGCTGAATGTGCACAAAAACAGACACAAATAGAAAAACACATCCAAACAGTGAAATCATTGCAAAATCAAACACTGAGGTTACAGAAGTATATCTTATAAGATGTTAAATTTATTTATGAGGTTTATGCTATGGGACAATAGAAAATTGAAAAAAATCAGAAAACAGCCGTATACTTGCTGAATGTGCAAAAAAACAGACACAAATAGAAAAACACATCCAAACAGTGAAATCATTGCAAAATCAAACACTGAAGGCATATAACTATATCTTATAAGATTTTAACTTTATTTGTGAGGTTTATGTTATGGGCGAGGAGAAAATTGAAAAAAATCAGAAAACAGCCGTATACTTGCTGAATGTGCACAAAACAGACACAAATAGAAAAACACATCCAAACAGTGAAATCATTGCAAAATCAAACACTGAGGGTACAGAAGTATATCTTATAAGATGTTAACTTTATTTGTGAGGTTTATGTTATGCGACAGTAGAAAATTGAAAAAAATCAGAAAACAGCCGTATACTTGCTGAATGTGCACAAAAACAGACACAAATAGAAAAACACATCCAAACAGTGAAATCATTGCAAAATCAAACACTGAGGGTACAGAAGTATATCTTATAAGATGTTAACTTTATTTGTGAGGTTTATGTTATGCGACAGTAGAAAATTGAAAAAAATCAGAAAACAGCCGTATACTTGCTGAATGTGCACAAAACAGACACAAATAGAAAAACACATCCAAACAGTGAAATCATTGCAAAATCAAACACTGAGGGTACAGAAGTATATCTTATAAGATGTTAACTTTATTTGTGAGGTTTATGTTATGCGACAGTAGAAAATTGAAAAAAAATCTGAAAACAGCCGTATACTTGCTGAATGTGCACAAAAACAGACACAAATAGAAAAACACATCCAAACAGTGAAATCATTGCAAAATCAAACACTGAGGTTACAGAAGTATATCTTATAAGATGTTAACTTTATTTATAAGGTTTATGCTACGGGACAATAGAAAATTGAAAAAAATCAGAAAACAGCCGTATACTTGCTGAATGTGCACAACAAAAGACACAAATAGAAAAACACTTCCAAACAGTGAAATCATTGCAAAATCAAACACTGAGGGTACAGAAGTATATCTTATAAGATGTTAACTGTATTTATGAGGTTTATGTTACGGGACAATAGAAAATTGAAAAAAATCAGAAAACAGCCGTATACTTGCTGAATGTGCACAAAAACAGACACAAATAGAAAAACACATCCAAACAGTGAAATCATTGCAAAATCAAACACTGAAGGCATATAACTATATCTTATAAGATGTTAACTTTACAGTAGAAAATTGAAAAAAATCAGAAAACAGCCGTATACTTGCTGAATGTGCACAAAAACAGACACAAATAGAAAAACACATCCAAACAGTGAAATCATTGCAAAATCAAACACTGAAGGCATATAACTATATCTTATAAGATGTTAACTTTTTTTGTGAGGTTTATGTTATGCGACAGTAGAAAATTGAAAAAAATCAGAAAACAGCTGTATACTTGCTGAATGTGCACAAAAACAGACACAAATAGAAAAACACATCCAAACATTGAAATCATTGCAAAATCAAACACTGAAGGCATATAACTATATCTTATAAGATGTGAACTTTATTTGTGAGGTTTATGTTATGGGACAGTAGAAAATTGAAAAAAATCAGAAAATAGCCGTATACTGGCTGAATGTGCACAAAACAGACACAAATAGAAAAACACATCCAAACAGTGAAATCATTGCAAAATCAAACACTGAAGGCATATAACTATATCTTATAAGATTTTAACTTTATTTGTGGGGTTTATGTTATGGGACAGTAGAAAATTGAAAAAAATCAGAAAACACCCGTATACTTGCTGAATGTGCACAAAAACAGACACAAATAGAAAAACACATCCAAACAGTGAAATCATTGCAAAATCAAACACTGAGGTTACAGAAGTATATCTTATAAGATGTTTACTTTATTTGTGAGGTTTATGTTATGGGACAGTAGAAAATTGAAAAAAATCAGAAAACAGCCGTATACTTGCTGAATGTGCACAACAAAAGACACAAATAGAAAAACACATCCAAACAGTGAAATCATTGCAAAATCAAACACTGATGGCATATAACTATATCTTATAAGATTTTAACTTTATTTGTGAGGTTTATGTTACGGGACAGTAGAAAATTGAAAAAAATCAGAAAACAGCTGTATACTTGCTGAATGTGCACAAAAACAGACACAAATAGAAAAACACATCCAAACAGTGAAATCATTGCAAAATCAAACACTGAAGGCATATAACTATATCTTATAAGATGTTAACTTTATTTGTGAGGTTTATGTTATGCGACAGTAGAAAATTGAAAAAAATCAGAAAACAGCCGTATACTTGCTGAACGTGCACAAAGACAGACACAAATAGAAAAACACATCCAAACAGTGAAATCATTGCAAATTCAAACACTGAGGATGAATAACTATATCTTATAAGATTTAAACTTTATTTGTGAGGTTTATGTTATGGGACAGTAGAAAATTGAAAAAAATCAGAAAACAGCCGTATACTTGCTGAATGTGCACAAAAACAGACACAAATAGAAAAACACATCCAAACAGTGAAATCATTGCAAAATCAAACACTGAGGTTACAGAAGTATATCTAATAATATGTTTACTTTATTTGTGAGGTTTATGTTATGGGACAGTAGAAAATTGAAAAAAATCAGAAAACAGCCGTATACTTGCTGAATGTGCACAACAAAAGACACAAATAGAAAAACACATCCAAACAGTGAAATCATTGCAAAATCAAACACTGAAGGCATATAACTATATCTTATAAGATGTTAACTTTATTTGTGAGGTTTATGTAATGCGACAGTAGAAAATTGAAAAAAATCAGAAAACAGCCGTATACTTGCTGAACGTGCACAAAGACAGACACAAATAGAAAAACACATCCAAACAGTGAAATCATTGCAAAATCAAACACTGAGGTTACAAAAGTATATCTTATAAGATGTTAACTTTATTTGTGAGGTTTATGTTATGGAACAGTAGAAAATTGAAAAAAATCAGAAAACAGCCATATACTTGCTGAATGCGCACAAAAACAGACACAAATAGAAAAACACATCCAAACAGTGAAATCATTGCAAAATCAAACACTGAGGTTACAGAAGTATATCTTATAAGATGTTAACTTTATTTGTGAGGTTTATGTTATGGGACAGTAGAAAATTGAAAAAAATCAGAAAACAGCCGTATACTTGCTGAATGTGCACAAAAACAGACACAAATAGAAAAACACATCCAAACAGTGAAATCATTGCAAAATCAAACACTGAAGGCATATAACTATATCTTATAAGATTTTAACTTTATTTGTGAGGTTTATGTTATGGGACAGTAGAAAATTAAAAAAAATCAGAAAACAGCCGTATACTTGCTGAATGTGCACAAAAACAGACACAAATAGAAAAACACATCCAAACAGTGAAATCATTGCAAAATCAAACACTGAGGTTACAGAAGTATATCTTATAAGATGTTTGCTTTATTTGTGAGGTTTATGTTATGGGACAGTAGAAAATTGAAAAAAATCAGAAAACAGCCGTATACTTGCTGAATGTGCACAACAAAAGACACAAATAGAAAAACACATCCAAACAGTGAAATCATTGCAAAATCAAACACTGATGGCATATAACTATATCTTATAAGATTTTAACTTTATTTGTGAGGTTTATGTTACGGGACAGTAGAAAATTGAAAAAAATCAGAAAACAGCCGTATACTTGCTGAATGTGCACAAAAACAGACACAAATAGAAAAACACATCCAAACAGTGAAATCATTGCAAAATCAAACACTGAAGGCATATAACTATATCTTATAAGATTTTAACTTTATTTGTGAGGTTTATGTTACGGGACAGTAGAAAATTGAAAAAAATCAGAAAACAGCCGTATACATGCTGAATGTGCACAAAAACAGACACAAATAGAAAAACACATCCAAACAGTGAAATCATTGCAAAATCAAACACTGAAGGCATATAACTATATCTTATAAGATGTTAACTTTATTTGTGAGGTTTATGTTATGCGACAGTAGAAAATTGAAAAAAATCAGAAAACAGCCGTATACTTGCTGAACGTGCACAAAGACAGACACAAATAGAAAAACACATCCAAACAGTGAAATCATTGCAAAATCAAACACTGAGGTTACAGAAGTATATCTTATAAGATGTTAACTTTATTTGTGAGGTTTATGTTATGGAACAGTAGAAAATTGAAAAAAATCAGAAAACAGCCGTATACTTGCTGAATGTGCACAAAAACAGACACAAATAGAAAAACACATCCAAACAGTGAAATCATTGCAAAATCAAACACTGAAGGCATATAACTATATCTTATAAGATTTTAACTTTATTTGTGAGGTTTATGTTATGGGACAGTAGAAAATTGAAAAAAATCAGAAAACAGCCGTATACTTGCTGAATGTGCACAAAAACAGACACAAATAGAAAAACACCTCCAAACAGTGAAATCATTGCAAAATCAAACACTGAGGTTACAGAAGTATATCTTATAAGATGTTAACTTTATTTGTGAGGTTTATGTTATGGAACAGTAGAAAATTGAAAAAAATCAGAAAACAGCCATATACTTGCTGAATGCGCACAAAAACAGACACAAATAGAAAAACACATCCAAACAGTGAAATCATTGCAAAATCAAACACTGAGGTTACAGAAGTATATCTTATAAGATGTTAACTTTATTTGTGAGGTTTATGTTATGGGACAGTAGAAAATTGAAAAAAATCAGAAAACAGCCGTATACTTGCTGAATGTGCACAAAAACAGACACAAATAGAAAAACACATCCAAACAGTGAAATCATTGCAAAATCAAACACTGAAGGCATATAACTATATCTTATAAGATTTTAACTTTATTTGTGAGGTTTATGTTATGGGACAGTAGAAAATTTAAAAAAATCAGAAAACAGCCGTATACTTGCTGAATGTGCACAAAAACAGACACAAATAGAAAAACACATCCAAACAGTGGAATCATTGCAAAATCAAACACTGAGGTTACAGAAGTATATCTTATAAGATGTTTACTTTATTTGTGAGGTTTATGTTATGGGACAGTAGAAAATTGAAAAAAATCAGAAAACAGCCGTATACTTGCTGAATGTGCACAACAAAAGACACAAATAGAAAAACACATCCAAACAGTGAAATCATTGCAAAATCAAACACTGATGGCATATAACTATATCTTATAAGATTTTAACTTTATTTGTGAGGTTTATGTTACGGGACAGTAGAAAATTGAAAAAATTCAGAAAACAGCCGTATACATGCTGAATGTGCACAAAAACAGACACAAATAGGAAAACACATCCAAAAAGTGAAATCATTGCAAAATCAAACACTGAAGGCATATAACTATATCTTATAAGATGTTAACTTTATTTGTGAGGTTTATGTTATGCGACAGTAGAAAATTTAAAAAAATCAGAAAACAGCCGTATACTTGCTGAACGTGCACAAAGACAGACACAAATAGAAAAACACATCCAAACAGTGAAATCATTGCAAAATCAAACACTGAGGTTACAGAAGTATATTTTATAAGATGTTAACTTTATTTGTGAGGTTTATGTTATGGAACAGTAGAAAATTGAAAAAAATCAGAAAACAGCCGTATACTTGCTGAATGTGCACAAACACAGACACACATAGAAAAACACATCCAAACAGAGTAATCATTGCAAAATCAAACACTGAGGTTACAGAAGTATATCTTATAAGATGTTAACTTTATTTGTGAGGTTTATGTTATGGAACACTAGAAAATTGAAAAAAATCAGAAAACAGCCATATACTTGCTGAATGCGCACAAAAACAGACACAAATAGAAAAACACATCCAAACAGTGAAATCATTGCAAAATCAAACACTGAGGTTACAGAAGTATATCTTATAAGATGTTAACTTTATTTGTGAGGTTTATGTTATGGGACAGTAGAAAATTGAAAAAAATCAGAAAACAGCCGTATACTTGCTGAATGTGCACAAAAACAGACACAAATAGAAAAACACATCCAAACAGTGAAATCATTGCAAAATCAAACACTGAAGGCATATAACTATATCTTATAAGATTTTAACTTTATTTGTGAGGTTTATGTTATGGGACAGTAGAAAATTGAAAAAAATCAGAAAACAGCCGTATACTTGCTGAATGTGCACAAAAACAGACACAAATAGAAAAACACATCCAAACAGTGAAATCATTGCAAAATCAAACACTGAAGGCATATAACTATATCTTATAAGATGTTAACTTTATTTGTGAGGTTTATGTTATGCGACAGTAGAAAATTGAAAAAAATCAGAAAACAGCCGTATACTTGCTGAATGTGCACAAAAACAGACACAAATAGAAAAACACCTCCAAACAGTGAAATCATTGCAAAATCAAACACTGAAGGCATATAACTATATCTTATAAGATGTTAACTTTATTTATGAGGTTTATGTTACGGGACAATAGAAAATTGAAAAAAATCAGAAAACAGCCGTATACTTGCTGAATGTGCACAACAAAAGACACAAATAGAAAAACACATCCAAACAGTGAAATCATTGCAAAATCAAACACTGAGGTTACAGAAGTATATCTTATAAGATGTTAACTTTATTTGTGAGGTTTATGTTATGGGACAGTAGAAAATTGAAAAAAATCAGAAAACAGCCGTATACTTGCTGAATGTGCACAAAAACAGACACAAATAGAAAAACACATCCAAACAGTGAAATCATTGCAAAATCAAACACTGAAGGCATATAACTATATCTTATAAGATTTTAACTTTATTTGTGAGGTTTATGTTATGGGACAGTAGAAAATTGAAAAAAATCAGAAAACAGCCGTATACTTGCTGAATGTGCACAAAAACAGACACAAATAGAAAAACACATCCAAACAGTGAAATCATTGCAAAATCAAACACTGAAGGCATATAACTATATCTTATAAGATTTTAACTTTATTTGTGAGGTTTATGTTATGGGACAGTAGAAAATTTAAAAAAATCAGAAAACAGCCGTATACTTGCTGAATGTGCACAAAAACAGACACAAATAGAAAAACACATCCAAACAGTGAAATCATTGCAAAATCAAACACTGAAGGCATATAACTATATCTTATAAGATTTTAACTTTATTTGTGAGGTTTATGTTATGGGACAGTAGAAAATTGAAAAAAATCAGAAAACAGCCGTATACTTGCTGAATGTGCACAAAAACAGACACAAATAGAAAAACACATCCAAACAGTGAAATCATTGCAAAATCAAACACTGAGGTTACAGAAGTATATCTTATAAGATGTTAACTTTATTTGTGAGGTTTATGTTATGGGACAGTAGAAAATTGAAAAAAATCAGAAAACAGCCGTATACTTGCTGAATGCGCACAAAAACAGACACAAATAGAAAAACACATCCAAACAGTGAAATCATTGCAAATTCAAACACTGAGGATAAATAACTATATCTTATAAGATTTAAACTTTATTTGTGAGGTTTATGTTATGGGACAGTAGAAAATTGAAAAAAATCAGAAAACAGCCGTATACTTGCTGAATGTGCACAAAAACAGACACAAATAGAAAAACACATCCAAACAGTGAAATCATTGCAAAATCAAACACTGAAGGCATATAACTATATCTTATAAGATTTTAACTTTATTTGTGAGGTTTATGTTATGGGACAGTAGAAAATTTAAAAAAATCAGAAAACAGCCGTATACTTGCTGAATGTGCACAAAAACAGACACAAATAGAAAAACACATCCAAACAGTGAAATCATTGCAAAATCAAACACTGAAGGCATATAACTATATCTTATAAGATTTTAACTTTATTTGTGAGGTTTATGTTATGGGACAGTAGAAAATTGAAAAAAATCAGAAAACAGCCGTATACTTGCTGAATGTGCACAAAAACAGACACAAATAGAAAAACACATCCAAACAGTGAAATCATTGCAAAATCAAACACTGAGGTTACAGAAGTATATCTTATAAGATGTTAACTTTATTTGTGAGGTTTATGTTATGGGACAGTAGAAAATTGAAAAAAATCAGAAAACAGCCGTATACTTGCTGAATGCGCACAAAAACAGACACAAATAGAAAAACACATCCAAACAGTGAAATCATTGCAAATTCAAACACTGAGGATAAATAACTATATCTTATAAGATTTAAACTTTATTTGTGAGGTTTATGTTATGGGACAGTAGAAAATTGAAAAAAATCAGAAAACAGCCGTATACTTGCTGAATGTGCACAAAAACAGACACAAATAGAAAAACACATCCAAACAGTGAAATCATTGCAAAATCAAACACTGAGGTTACAGAAGTATATCTTATAATATGTTTACTTTATTTGTGAGGTTTATGTTATGGGACAGTAGAAAATTTAAAAAAATCAGAAAACAGCCGTATACTTGCTGAATGTGCACAAAAACAGACACAAATAGAAAAACACATCCAAACAGTGAAATCATTGCAAAATCAAACACTGAGGTTACAGAAGTATATCTTATAAGATGTTAACTTTATTTGTGAGGTTTATGTTATGGGACAGTAGAAAATTGAAAAAAATCAGAAAACAGCCGTATACTTGCTGAATGTGCACAAAAACAGACACAAATAGAAAAACACATCCAAACAGTGAAATCATTGCAAAATCAAACACTGAAGGCATATAACTATATCTTATAAGATTTTAACTTTATTTGTGAGGTTTATGTTATGGGACAGTAGAAAATTGAAAAAAATCAGAAAACAGCCGTATACTTGCTGAATGTGCACAAAAACAGACACAAATAGAAAAACACACCCAAACAGTGAAATCATTGCAAAATCAAACACTGAAGGCATATAACTATATCTTATAAGATGTTAACTTTATTTGTGAGGTTTATGTTATGCGACAGTAGAAAATTGAAAAAAATCAGAAAACAGCCGTATACTTGCTGAATGTGCACAAAAACAGACACAAATAGAAAAACACCTCCAAACAGTGAAATCATTGCAAAATCAAACACTGAGGTTACAGAAGTATATCTTATAAGATGTTAACTTTATTTGTGAGGTTTATGTTATGGAACAGTAGAAAATTGAAAAAAATCAGAAAACAGCCATATACTTGCTGAATGCGCACAAAAACAGACAGAAATAGAAAAACACATCCAAACAGTGAAATCATTGCAAAATCAAACACTGAGGTTACAGAAGTATATCTTATAAGATGTTAACTTTATTTGTGAGGTTTATGTTATGGGACAGTAGAAAATTTAAAAAAATCAGAAAACAGCCGTATACTTGTTGAATGTGCACAAAAACAGACACAAATAGAAAAACACATCCAAACAGTGAAATCATTGCAAAATCAAACACTGAAGGCATATAACTATATTTTATAAGATTTTAACTTTATTTGTGAGGTTTATGTTATGGGACAGTAGAAAATTTAAAAAAATCAGAAAACAGCCGTATACTTGCTGAATGTGCACAAAAACAGACACAAATAGAAAAACACATCCAAACAGTGAAATCATTGCAAAATCAAACACTAAGGATAAATAACTATATCTTATAAGATTTTAACTTTATTTGTGAGGTTTATGTTATGGGACAGTAGAAAATTGAAAAAAATCAGAAAACAGCCGTATACTTGCTGAATGTGCACAAAAACAGACACAAATAGAAAAACACATCCAAACAGTGAAATCATTGCAAAATCAAACACTGAAGGCATATAACTATATCTTATAAGATTTTAACTTTATTTGTGAGGTTTATGTTATGGGACAGTAGAAAATTTAAAAAAATCAGAAAACAGCCGTATACTTGCTGAATGTGCACAAAAACAGACACAAATAGAAAAACACATCCAAACAGTGAAATCATTGCAAAATCAAACACTGAGGTTACAGAAGTATATCTTATAAGATGTTTACTTTATTTGTGAGGTTTATGTTATGGGACAGTAGAAAATTGAAAAAAATCCGAAAACAGCCGTATACTTGCTGAATGTGCACAACAAAAGACACAAATAGAAAAACACATCCAAACAGTGAAATCATTGCAAAATCAAACACTGATGGCATATAACTATATCTTATAAGATTTTAACTTTATTTGTGAGGTTTATGTTACGGGACAGTAGAAAATTGAAAAAAATCAGAAAACAGCCGTATACATGCTGAATGTGCACAAAAACAGACACAAATAGGAAAACACATCCAAAAAGTGAAATCATTGCAAAATCAAACACTGAAGGCATATAACTATATCTTATAAGATGTTAACTTTATTTGTGAGGTTTATGTTATGCGACAGTAGAAAATTGAAAAAAATCAGAAAACAGCCGTATACTTGCTGAACGTGCACAAAGACAGACACAAATAGAAAAACACATCCAAACAGTGAAATCATTGCAAAATCAAACACTGAGGTTACAGAAGTATATTTTATAAGATGTTAACTTTATTTGTGAGGTTTATGTTATGGAACAGTAGAAAATTGAAAAAAATCAGAAAACAGCCATATACTTGCTGAATGTGCACAAACACAGACACACATAGAAAAACACATCCAAACAGTGTAATCATTGCAAAATCAAACACTGAGGTTACAGAAGTATATCTTATAAGATGTTAACTTTATTTGTGAGGTTTATGTTATGGAACAGTAGAAAATTGAAAAAAATCAGAAAACAGCCATATACTTGCTGAATGCGCACAAAAACAGACACAAATAGAAAAACACATCCAAACAGTGAAATCATTGCAAAATCAAACACTGAGGTTACAGAAGTATATCTTATAAGATGTTAACTTTATTTGTGAGGTTTATGTTATGGGACAGTAGAAAATTGAAAAAAATCAGAAAACAGCCGTATACTTGCTGAATGTGCACAAAAACAGACACAAATAGAAAAACACACCCAAACAGTGAAATCATTGCAAAATCAAACACTGAAGGCATATAACTATATCTTATAAGATGTTAACTTTATTTGTGAGGTTTATGTTATGCGACAGTAGAAAATTGAAAAAAATCAGAAAACAGCCGTATACTTGCTGAATGTGCACAAAAACAGACACAAATAGAAAAACACCTCCAAACAGTGAAATCATTGCAAAATCAAACACTGAGGTTACAGAAGTATATCTTATAAGATGTTAACTTTATTTGTGAGGTTTATGTTATGGAACAGTAGAAAATTGAAAAAAATCAGAAAACAGCCATATACTTGCTGAATGCGCACAAAAACAGACACAAATAGAAAAACACATCCAAACAGTGAAATCATTGCAAAATCAAACACTGAGGTTACAGAAGTATATCTTATAAGATGTTAACTTTATTTGTGAGGTTTATGTTATGGGACAGTAGAAAATTTAAAAAAATCAGAAAACAGCCGTATACTTGTTGAATGTGCACAAAAACAGACACAAATAGAAAAACACATCCAAACAGTGAAATCATTGCAAAATCAAACACTGAAGGCATATAACTATATTTTATAAGATTTTAACTTTATTTGTGAGGTTTATGTTATGGGACAGTAGAAAATTTAAAAAAATCAGAAAACAGCCGTATACTTGCTGAATGTGCACAAAAACAGACACAAATAGAAAAACACATCCAAACAGTGAAATCATTGCAAAATCAAACACTAAGGATAAATAACTATATCTTATAAGATTTTAACTTTATTTGTGAGGTTTATGTTATGGGACAGTAGAAAATTGAAAAAAATCAGAAAACAGCCGTATACTTGCTGAATGTGCACAAAAACAGACACAAATAGAAAAACACATCCAAACAGTGAAATCATTGCAAAATCAAACACTGAAGGCATATAACTATATCTTATAAGATTTTAACTTTATTTGTGAGGTTTATGTTATGGGACAGTAGAAAATTTAAAAAAATCAGAAAACAGCCGTATACTTGCTGAATGTGCACAAAAACAGACACAAATAGAAAAACACATCCAAACAGTGAAATCATTGCAAAATCAAACACTGAGGTTACAGAAGTATATCTTATAAGATGTTTACTTTATTTGTGAGGTTTATGTTATGGGACAGTAGAAAATTGAAAAAAATCCGAAAACAGCCGTATACTTGCTGAATGTGCACAACAAAAGACACAAATAGAAAAACACATCCAAACAGTGAAATCATTGCAAAATCAAACACTGATGGCATATAACTATATCTTATAAGATTTTAACTTTATTTGTGAGGTTTATGTTATGGGACAGTAGAAAATTGAAAAAAATCAGAAAACAGCCGTATACATGCTGAATGTGCACAAAAACAGACACAAATAGGAAAACACATCCAAAAAGTGAAATCATTGCAAAATCAAACACTGAAGGCATATAACTATATCTTATAAGATGTTAACTTTATTTGTGAGGTTTATGTTATGCGACAGTAGAAAATTGAAAAAAATCAGAAAACAGCCGTATACTTGCTGAACGTGCACAAAGACAGACACAAATAGAAAAACACATCCAAACAGTGAAATCATTGCAAAATCAAACACTGAGGTTACAGAAGTATATTTTATAAGATGTTAACTTTATTTGTGAGGTTTATGTTATGGAACAGTAGAAAATTGAAAAAAATCAGAAAACAGCCATATACTTGCTGAATGTGCACAAACACAGACACACATAGAAAAACACATCCAAACAGTGTAATCATTGCAAAATCAAACACTGAGGTTACAGAAGTATATCTTATAAGATGTTAACTTTATTTGTGAGGTTTATGTTATGGAACAGTAGAAAATTGAAAAAAATCAGAAAACAGCCATATACTTGCTGAATGCGCACAAAAACAGACACAAATAGAAAAACACATCCAAACAGTGAAATCATTGCAAAATCAAACACTGAGGTTACAGAAGTATATCTTATAAGATGTTAACTTTATTTGTGAGGTTTATGTTATGGGACAGTAGAAAATTGAAAAAAATCAGAAAACAGCCGTATACTTGCTGAATGTGCACAAAAACAGACACAAATAGAAAAACACATCCAAACAGTGAAATCATTGCAAAATCAAACACTGAAGGCATATAACTATATCTTATAAGATTTTAACTTTATTCGTGAGGTTTATGTTATGGGACAGTAGAAAATTGAAAAAAATCAGAAAACAGCCGTATACTTGCTGAATGTGCACAAAAAAAGACACAAATAGAAAAACACATCCAAACAGTGAAATCATTGCAAAATCAAACACTGAAGGCATATAACTATATCTTATAAGATGTTAACTTTATTTGTGAGGTTTATGTTATGCGACAGTAGAAAATTGAAAAAAATCAGAAAACAGCCGTATACTTGCTGAATGTGCACAAAAACAGACACAAATAGAAAAACACCTCCAAACAGTGAAATCATTGCAAAATCAAACACTGAAGGCATATAACTATATCTTATAAGATGTTAACTTTATTTATGAGGTTTATGTTACGGGACAATAGAAAATTGAAAAAAATCAGAAAACAGCCGTATACTTGCTGAATGTGCACAACAAAAGACACAAATAGAAAAACACATCCAAACAGTGAAATCATTGCAAAATCAAACACTGAGGTTACAGAAGTATATCTTATAAGATGTTAACTTTATTTGTGAGGTTTATGTTATGGGACAGTAGAAAATTGAAAAAAATCAGAAAACAGCCGTATACTTGCTGAATGTGCACAAAAACAGACACAAATAGAAAAACACATCCAAACAGTGAAATCATTGCAAAATCAAACACTGAAGGCATATAACTATATCTTATAAGATTTTAACTTTATTTGTGAGGTTTATGTTATGGGACAGTAGAAAATTTAAAAAAATCAGAAAACAGCCGTATACTTGCTGAATGTGCACAAAAACAGACACAAATAGAAAAACACATCCAAACAGTGAAATCATTGCAAAATCAAACACTAAGGATAAATAACTATATCTTATAAGATTTTAACTTTATTTGTGAGGTTTATGTTATGGGACAGTAGAAAATTGAAAAAAATCAGAAAACAGCCGTATACTTGCTGAATGTGCACAAAAACAGACACAAATAGAAAAACACATCCAAACAGTGAAATCATTGCAAAATCAAACACTGAAGGCATATAACTATATCTTATAAGATTTTAACTTTATTTGTGAGGTTTATGTTATGGGACAGTAGAAAATTTAAAAAAATCAGAAAACAGCCGTATACTTGCTGAATGTGCACAAAAACAGACACAAATAGAAAAACACATCCAAATAGTGAAATCATTGCAAAATCAAACACTGAGGTTACAGAAGTATATCTTATAAGATGTTTACTTTATTTGTGAGGTTTATGTTATGGGACAGTAGAAAATTGAAAAAAATCAGAAAACAGCCGTATACTTGCTGAATGTGCACAACAAAAGACACAAATAGAAAAACACATCCAAACAGTGAAATCATTGCAAAATCAAACACTGATGGCATATAACTATATCTTATAAGATTTTAACTTTATTTGTGAGGTTTATGTTACGGGACAGTAGAAAATTGAAAAAAATCAGAAAACAGCCGTATACATGCTGAATGTGCACAAAAACAGACACAAATAGGAAAACACATCCAAAAAGTGAAATCATTGCAAAATCAAACACTGAAGGCATATAACTATATCTTATAAGATGTTAACTTTATTTGTGAGGTTTATGTTATGCGACAGTAGAAAATTGAAAAAAATCAGAAAACAGCCGTATACTTGCTGAACGTGCACAAAGACAGACACAAATAGAAAAACACATCCAAACAGTGAAATCATTGCAAAATCAAACACTGAGGTTACAGAAGTATATTTTATAAGATGTTAACTTTATTTGTGAGGTTTATGTTATGGAACAGTAGAAAATTGAAAAAAATCAGAAAACAGCCATATACTTGCTGAATGTGCACAAACACAGACACACATAGAAAAACACATCCAAACAGTGTAATCATTGCAAAATCAAACACTGAGGTTACAGAAGTATATCTTATAAGATGTTAACTTTATTTGTGAGGTTTATGTTATGGGACAGTAGAAAATTGAAAAAAATCAGAAAACAGCCGTATACTTGCTGAATGTGCACAACAAAAGACACAAATAGAAAAACACATCCAAATAGTGAAATCATTGCAAAATCAAACACTGAAGGCATATAACTATATCTTATAAGATTTTAACTTTATTTGTGAGGTTTATGTTATGGGACAGTAGAAAATTTAAAAAAATCAGAAAACAGCCGTATACTTGCTGAATGTGCCCAAAAACAGACACAAATAGAAAAACACATCCAAACAGTGAAATCATTGAAAAATCAAACACTGAGGTTACAGAAGTATATCTTATAAGATGTTAACTTTATTTGTGAGGTTTATGTTATGGGACAGTAGAAAATTGAAAAAAATCAGAAAACAGCCGTATACTTGCTGAATGTGCACAAAAACAGACACAAATAGAAAAACACATCCAAACAGTGAAATCATTGCAAAATCAAACACTGAGGTTACAGAAGTATATCTTATAAGATGTTTACTTTATTTGTGAGGTTTATGTTATGGGACAGTAGAAAATTGAAAAAAATCAGAAAACAGCCGTATACTTGCTGAATGTGCACAACAAAAGACACAAATAGAAAAACACATCCAAATAGTGAAATCATTGCAAAATCAAACACTGAAGGCATATAACTATATCTTATAAGATTTTAACTTTATTTGTGAGGTTTATGTTATGGGACAGTAGAAAATTTAAAAAAATCAGAAAACAGCCGTATACTTGCTGAATGTGCCCAAAAACAGACACAAATAGAAAAACACATCCAAACAGTGAAATCATTGAAAAATCAAACACTGAGGTTACAGAAGTATATCTTATAAGATGTTAACTTTATTTGTGAGGTTTATGTTATGGGACAGTAGAAAATTGAAAAAAATCAGAAAACAGCCGTATACTTGCTGAATGTGCACAAAAACAGACACAAATAGAAAAACACATCCAAACAGTGAAATCATTGCAAAATCAAACACTGAGGTTACAGAAGTATATCTTATAAGATGTTTACTTTATTTGTGAGGTTTATGTTATGGGACAGTAGAAAATTGAAAAAAATCAGAAAACAGCCGTATACTTGCTGAATGTGCACAACAAAAGACACAAATAGAAAAACACATCCAAACAGTGAAATCATTGCAAAATCAAACACTGAAGGCATATAACTATATCTTATAAGATGTTAACTTTATTTGTGAGGTTTATGTTATGCGACAGTAGAAAATTGAAAAAAATCAGAAAACAGCCGTATACTTGCTGAACGTGCACAAAGACAGACACAAATAGAAAAACACATCCAAACAGTGAAATCATTGCAAAATCAAACACTGAAGGCATATAACTATATCTTATAAGATGTCAACTTTATTTATGAGGTTAATGTTACGGGACAATAGAAAATTGAAAAAAATCAGAAAACAGCCGTATACTTGCTGAATGCGCAAAAAAACAGACACAAATAGAAAAACACATCCAAACAGTGAAATCATTGCAAAATCAAACACTGAGGTTACAGAAGTATATCTTATAAGATGTTAACTTTATTTGTGAGGTTTATGTTATGGGACAGTAGAAAATTGAAAAAAATCAGAAAACAGCCGTATACTTGCTGAATGTGCACAAAAACAGACACAAATAGAAAAACACACCCAAACAGTGAAATCATTGCAAAATCAAACACTGAAGGCATATAACTATATCTTATAAGATGTTAACTTTATTTGTGAGGTTTATGTTATGCGACAGTAGAAAATTGAAAAAAATCAGAAAACAGCCGTATACTTGCTGAATGTGCACAAAAACAGACACAAATAGAAAAACACCTCCAAACAGTGAAATCATTGCAAAATCAAACACTGAGGTTACAGAAGTATATCTTATAAGATGTTAACTTTATTTGTGAGGTTTATGTTATGGAACAGTAGAAAATTGAAAAAAATCAGAAAACAGCCATATACTTGCTGAATGCGCACAAAAACAGACACAAATAGAAAAACACATCCAAACAGTGAAATCATTGCAAAATCAAACACTGAGGTTACAGAAGTATATCTTATAAGATGTTAACTTTATTTGTGAGGTTTATGTTATGGGACAGTAGAAAATTTAAAAAAATCAGAAAACAGCCGTATACTTGCTGAATGTGCACAAAAACAGACACAAATAGAAAAACACATCCAAACAGTGAAATCATTGCAAAATCAAACACTGAAGGCATATAACTATATCTTATAAGATTTTAACTTTATTTGTGAGGTTTATGTTATGGGACAGTAGAAAATTTAAAAAAATCAGAAAACAGCCGTATACTTGCTGAATGTGCACAAAAACAGACACAAATAGAAAAACACATCCAAACAGTGAAATCATTGCAAAATCAAACACTGAAGGCATATAACTATATCTTATAAGATTTTAACTTTATTTGTGAGGTTTATGTTATGGGACAGTAGAAAATTTAAAAAAATCAGAAAACAGCCGTATACTTGCTGAATGTGCACAAAAACAGACACAAATAGAAAAACACATCCAAACAGTGAAATCATTGCAAAATCAAACACTGAGGTTACAGAAGTATATCTTATAAGATGTTAACTTTATTTGTGAGGTTTATGTTATGGGACAGTAGAAAATTGAAAAAAATCAGAAAACAGCCGTATACTTGCTGAATGCGCACAAAAACAGACACAAATAGAAAAACACATCCAAACAGTGAAATCATTGCAAAATCAAACACTGAGGATAAATAACTATATCTCATAAGATTTAAACTTTATTTGTGAGGTTTATGTTATGGGACAGTAGAAAATTTAAAAAAATCAGAAAACAGCCGTATACTTGCTGAATGTGCACAAAAACAGACACAAATAGAAAAACACATCCAAACAGTGAAATCATTGCAAAATCAAACACTGAGGTTACAGAAGTATATCTTATAAGATGTTAACTTTATTTTTGAGGTTTATGTTATGGGAAAGTAGAAAATTGAAAAAAATCAGAAAACAGCCGTATACTTGCTGAATGTGCACAAAAACTGACACAAATAGAAAAACACATCCAAACAGTGAAATCATTGCAAAATCAAACACTGAAGGCATATAACTATAGCTTATAAGATGTTAACTTTATTTGTGAGGTTTATGTTATGGGACAGTAGAAAATTGAAAAAAATAAGAAAACAGCCGTATACTTGCTGAATGTGCACAAACACAGACACACATAGAAAAACACATCCAAACAGTGAAATCATTGCAAAATCAAACACTGAAGGCATATAACTATATCTTATAAGATTTTAACTTTATTTGTGAGGTTTATGTTACGGGACAGTAGAAAATTGAAAAAAATCAGAAAACAGCTGTATACTTGCTGAACGTGCACAAAGACAGACACAAATAGAAAAACACATCCAAACAGTGAAATCATTGCAAAATCAAACACTGAGGTTACAGAAGTATATCTTATAAGATTTTAACTTTATTTGTGAGGTTTATGTTATGGGACAGTAGAAAATTGAAAAAAATCAGAAAACAGCTGTATACTTGCTGAACGTGCACAAAGACAGACACAAATAGAAAAACACATCCAAACAGTGAAATCATTGCAAAATCAAACACTGAGGTTACAGAAGTATATCTTATAAGATGTTTACTTTATTTGTGAGGTTTATGTTATGGGACAGTAGAAAATTGAAAAAAATCAGAAAACAGCCGTATACTTGCTGAATGTGCACAACAAAAGACACAAATAGAAAAACACATCCAAATAGTGAAATCATTGCAAAATCAAACACTGAAGGCATATAACTATATCTTATAAGATTTTAACTTTATT